>NC_142369.1:5837500-5855000 GCF_059441005.1 Hippichthys cyanospilos
CAATGTGAGCAACCTTGTTCAACTGTAAACACACAAAAGAAACAGGTAAAACTTACTTTATCAGTTCGTTCCCCGTCTACCAATCCCAATCTCAATATTGATCCATATATAAGACGCACCTGATTATAAGGCGCACCATCATCTTTTTAAAAAAAACAAAACAAGGCTTTTAGGTGCGCCTTATAGTGCAGAAAATACAATAATATGAGTTTCCGCAGTTAAAAAAAAAAGATCGAGGCATTTTATTTCCTGCCCCGATACCCGCAACATTTGTTAAAGTACTATGCAATAGTATAACACCATAAACACAGCGAGAAGGCCAACTCCAAAACAAAACATTTACTGAAAAGTTTCCTGAAAAAAATATGGACATGACGGTCCTAAGATTGTTTATTTTGAAGTTCCTGAAATTTCACTTGACTCATCTTTGTATTGCTAATTAGCAATAGGCATAATAGTTCCCGCGGTTTTTGAACTGTAGTATATAAACAACGGTATAAAAGCAAAAATGTTTCTGTCACAGATGAACCGCACCAAACAAACAATAAAAAAATAATTGCCTGCTTAAAGCAACATTCTATCTTTGGCAGACTGGCGGACTGAACATATATATATATATATATAATATGTGTAAACAAAAAAAAATATGTGTACTGAATAATAACAATCAGTTCATTTCAAAAGAATATTTCAAAAGATTCATTCATTCATTCATTCATTCAAATAGAGGTACTATTGTTCTAAAATTTTATGACATGAACAATAACATCCAGAAATGGTGTTCGATTGCTAATCAAGAGCGCCAAAAACAACCTAATTATGATGTTGTATGATTCCTGTTGCCGGCGTTTCTTTTGTGTGTTTCAGAAGGCTTTGTGATCAATAGCAATGTCTAGCATTAATTAGCTGCTAGCTAGCAACACTCATGAGTCTCATATTGGCTAGCGAAAGCGGGCGGATTACTTTTCAAAGGGAATTTAATCGACGTAAATGACACTTAGATGCTTCCAGTGTGACAGTTGCTGCTTCTTACGATCACTTTTTAACACATCAGGTTGACTCAAATGTGCTGTTTCAGCATAAAAAAAAATTATCAAAGCTCACCATTTAAATTAAGTGGGAATATGTTATTGGGCCTCCTGTGTTTATAATTGCTTTTCACCGCACAAGAATATATAATCTTTTATCCTATTCGGAGTATAAAATTCATTTTTTTGTAGGATAGCCCAAGTTGCAATAAATGGAGAGTGTGGAGTTTCCATTATTTCTGTCCAAAAGTCTGCTCCTAAGATGGCTGAAAAATAAATTGGGTAGCTTCCCCTTATTGTGTTTCCCTTCAACAATAGAAAAGCCGATGCATCGGTTAGGCGGGCGGGCTCAATCCTAACTCAATCGGGGATGGTCAATAATTGTCACTAAATCTTCCCCTTTAGTCTTTAGCTTCTTTCTCAATTCTTTCCACGCGAATGGGCTTTTGTCCGCCAGTTGTGCAGCCCGAACGGCCGCATCGACAAAGGCAATTTACGACCGGGATCGACAGATGACTCCAGGTCCAAAAACGCACCAAATAAACAGAGCTGAGAAGAGTGAGAGGGGAGATCAAGAGATTTGTCAGGTGTTCCATTTTTTTCATGATTATTGTTTGTTTTGCCCCTGCTTCTATCTAAGGGGCTGTTGATCTTCTTGTTAGCTGATCTTCACAACAAATTGCTTGACACGTGTCCGTGCCAAGCGACGGGACTCAATCAGATTTGTTTGAGGGCTTGTTTGTCCATGTCAGAGCAAGACCTTTATTGATTTTGATTGATTTATGGCACACAACAGCCACGGTCGACTTCTTTTTCAGTTACCGGCCAAGGCATTAGAACTATCTATCCGCCTAGGTGTATATGTTAACATGAATCCAATTACAGTAAAACAATAGGTTAAAACGGGTGAGCGTTAGTCTGATAAACCTGGTATTGCTTGAGGTGTCCCCCTTGGGTCAATGCCGGGTCCTCAGCATTTATATATATATATATATATATATATATATATATATATATATATATATATATATATATATATATATATATATATATATGATTACTTTAATATTGGATAAACTACATATAAATAAACTAAGTAAAAAATAAAAAATCAACCCCTCGGCCTTTTGTCTAAGCTTTTGTCATGTTGTACAGTTTGATTAGTATCCAATAAACGAATCCAACAAATAAATATGACATTATCATTAGTGGTCTTGCAATGGATCATTAAAGAGCCTTTCTTGGAGGTCACCAAAACACGCTTTCTTCCAGCCAAGGGTGAAAGACTATTTACTTGCCCCTGTCTGTTGGAACACATTAAGCAAATGGGACCACATGTAAGAACGTCTCATTAGCATCTTGACGGGGACAAAACTACTTTTTCTGACGGCAAACTGTTACCCCTGACCCTGGACGGCGTGTTCCAGCTCTAATGACAAGGCTTGAATCCACGTGGCTTGCTCCTTGCGGTGGTTTTAAACTCCATTAGGGTGCCCTTGAAATATCTGGACATTGCCGTTTGTTGCCTGCGCTAGCCCATTAAGCAGCAGTTAGGCGAAAAAACGGACAGCAGAGTCTTGACATTTCTTCCACCGCACAGTCTTGTTTTGGTGCTTCCATCTTGCCGCTTACCTTGGATGGGCGATAAGTCGTCTTGCCAAGGTGTCTAACTGCCTCACGCCGCATATCTCCACTCTCGCCGCCCCTCCCTACCTGCCCATTATCTTCCCCATACTCCCATCTCTCCTGTCTTCCCCAGCTTTGCAAAGATAAGATTTGCTGTCCCCAGTGAGTGCCGGGTGTCGATACCGATGTGCTGCTATCATCAGTAAACTGCCAGACTGCCTCCACGCAGCTGAGCCCTTTCCTCTTTTGACCTTCAGCACACAACCTTCCACATAGGCGTATTGCCAATCACAGCTTTACGGGCTTTTTAGACGTCTTCGTTACTGACCGGCATCAAACGCTAGGATGGTGGAGATTCACTTGTCCTTCGTTCACTAGTGCTCCTGGAATGGGTCTTGGTCTCCAGACGGCTTTTTTATGGTCTCGGTCTCGTGTCCAATCGAACATGCTCGCAAATACGTTCGAATGTACTTGCAGATATGTTCGAACATGCTTGAAGGCTAAATGATAAATGATTGTAATGTTTTCCTATAATTATACTGAAATCTCTTCTTAATAATTTTCAAAATCTTAATAAACTCCTAAAAAAGATCTGTAACATTTATATACTGTAAAATTTCAGACTATGAGCCACGGTTTTTTTCACATGCTTTGATTCCAGTGGCTTATTGTTTAGTACGGTGTTTCTGCGGGTAATCTCAGCATGCAATATAACTACGTTCTCTGATTCGCAAGTGTGGCGACTCCCAAAAAAAATAAAATCAAGTTAAATTGTATAGCCCGACTTTATCAAATTCTCAAAGGGCTTCACAGGTGAAAAGAAGTCATATCGAGACTTCTTTTGCCAAAAAGAAGTCGTACATAGACTTCTTTTCATCATAAATACACAACAGCATCCCCTGATCAAAGCTCCGAGAAGGAGAAGGAAAATCTCCAAAACCCCAATTTGGGGAAAATCAGAAACCTTCAGAATGGACCACAGGTGGGAGGAGCCCCCCTTCCAGGCTCAACAGGTGATACTGTATGTAATATGAAGCAAATTCGTTCGAACGTACTTGCAAATGCATTTGAACGTATTTGTTGTATGTTCAAATGTATTTGTAATAACATTTTAATATGCTAATAACATTTTTTTTCTCCATAACACCATAGGGTATTATCTTGCGCATGTGTCTCGTAGTTCCAAAACAATCACTTCTCGGATCTCTTCCCATCCGAGGACAAGTTCTCACCACCCCCTACCTCATGTTTGTGCGAGATATGTTGTTGTGTTTTTTTATGATGCCGCATTTTTTTTCCTGGACTTTAGCCATGGCCTTTTTTTGGGGCATGGTGAAAGACTCGCTTTTTTTTTATCCCCACCATTTTCTTTTCATGCTATTAGCGGCGCGTACCACATGCGGAATACTGTCAGGCCTTGCTGTTTTGTCTTCCACTGTCAGTCAATTGTGTTTATTGGACGATTCGAAGTCGAAATTTTGTTGCCTTGTACAACAGGCTACCTAACTATAATGTCCTCATTTTCATTTGTGTCCATTGTGGTGGACATTTGCTTTTGTTATACATCTTTTTACCCATTGGAGCTACAGTAGTAAGTCCTAGTGTGCTCAGTAGGGGACACCCTGGCCTTTCTAATGAAAACTCATGTCTTTGGGTGGAATGCAGTTATCTTTGCCATCTGGCTGAGGCAAAATAGATACAAGAGTGGACACAAATTAATAAACTTGGTTTCATAAGAATAAACAGTCTGGACTACCAAAATTCACAGCTTGTCGATCTCGATCGATAATTACATTGTCTTGACGACAATGTTATCATCCACAGCAGTTTATTCTTAGCTCCAAGAAACTCTGTGAACCCATGTTTTTTTTTTTTTGGTATAAATATATTTAATGAAAGATTTGAAAGGATTTAAGAGGAAAGGGCAAAGGCGCATTATCCTTCTCCAGGCCTCTAATGAATTGTCCAAATTCCAGGAGGGCTTGTAGGTCACTTTAAACAAAGCTCAGTTGAAATGTATAACAACCAGGAGAATCAATGGAGTTAAGATCACCAAATGCAGATGGATGAGAATATTACGGGGAAAAACACAGGGTGATAAAAAATGCGATCGGTTTCAAGTTGCTTGACGTTCACCCTCAGCTTTCTCACTCCACTTATTCTAGATAGGGATTAAAACGATCGGGGATGGAGGATCCATCAGCCCACATTGATCTCAGTGTGGTGGTTCCTAATAACCCGAGAGTAAAATCCTTCAAGAGATATTTTTATTTTCTCGCTGTAAACACACGGTTGGTGCCATCTGGCTTTTACAGTCTCCTAGCTCCAGGGCAAATTCACTGAAAATAAAGCCTTCATTTCATCATCTGAAAATATATTCCTTTCAATATTTTATTAAATCTAGTTTGATCTTTTTCCACATCACTGCGCGCCGCTGGGTCTATTATGAGCCTGTTGCCTGTCATCAATCACCTGCCACCCATGGGAGGTGTTTTCTGTCTTTTTTACTTTTATTTTAAAGCAACATCTTTAACCATCCCAATCACGTTTTCCATCATATCTGATATCATTTTGTCCACTATAATGATTAGAAATTACGACTAAGTTCTCCCCAGAGTTCTCGAATTGCTTGCAGTTCACCGCCCAATGAGTTGACTTCATCGAGTGCTTACTTTAGAAATCGGAGTAATTTGGACTTCCTAACAGGTGAAAATAGGCCATATTGTTCAATCATAGATTTTTTTTTTTTTTGCGCAGAAATCTCTCCTTTATCGGGAGGCTTCATATCACTCTCATCTGTGTGATCGTCTTCGTTTGACCCCACATCTCGTTTGGCTCCTTTCATCCCGAATGTGCTGCGTTGCAGTGATCCAAATCAGTCACTTTATTTATTTATTTCCCTCTTTATCTGCAAAAAGACCATTTGTCTGCTGCAGGTTTTTCTTTTCTTTTTTTTTTCCCTTTTGACGTCAAGATTTAACGGGAAATCTGCAAAGGCCGGCTCTCACGGATTAAGTTTTTTTTCACACACGCAAAAAAAGTTTTTGACAGTGTGACGGAGTTCAGGACAAAGCTTCTGTTTGATAAAAATAAATTCGTCCAGCTCTTTGCGTTTCTAACAAGTCTGAAATGCTATCAAACTTTTTTTTTGGTTGTTATCTTGGCTGATAACAAAATCAAATGATGCAAACCTGTCTTGATAAAGTACGGTACTCTATATTCTTAATCTGTTCCTACCCTATTTTCACCAGAAATTATATATATATATATATATATATATATATATATATATATATATATATATATATATATATATATATACAGTATATATATATATATATATATATATATATGTATATATATATATATATACAGTATATATATATATATATATATGTATGTATATATATATATATATATATATATATATATGTATATATATATATATATATATGTATATATGTTTTTTATATTTATACTATTATATATAAATATAAAACTTTTTTTATATTTATATATATAATATTTTATATAGATTTTTTTTGTCATCATCAGGGCTGCACATTTATGGCCAAAATAATAATCACGATTATTTTGGTCAATATTGAAATCACGATTATTAATCAATTATTCATTATCAAGTCTATTTATTGCCCTTTTTTTTTAAAAAAAAAAAGAAGTGTATAAACAAGGCTTCGAGGCTTGATATTTCCAAATAATAATAATAATAATACACTAAAATAAATACATAAGTAATAAGTAAAAGTAATTCATAAAACATGGCAAAAATTTGGCACACAGGGCAACACAGCTGGTGCAAACCAATGAAAAAAACGAACTCTACTTAGAACCAAGCACATTAGGGCAAATTTTAACCAATTAGCAGTATAATGTCATTTTCAGTCATTTCACACCAAATTTATACAAATTTTTCGGATTTTTCAAAATGGGTCCCAATTGACAGTTTGAACTGTAAATATTAGGAATCGGGTGAGCACCTGGTAAATAATATATTAGGTGAGAAAGCAAAAGCTAATGTCATGCAAACATGTGCGAAACATTGCCCCCTGGTGGTTGGATGACATGGTGCTTGATTTGACATACATATTGTAGCCGGCTTTTTAAATGTCAATATCACCGAGGATCAGCTTAATTAATCGTGGCAGCCGATATCGTGATCAAGATTAAAATTCGATTAATTGTGCAGCCGACCAACATGCATACTTTTGGTTAAAAATACATTGAAAGGATGTCACCTCTGCCCATCTAAAAAAAAAAAGTGTCAGAATCTGGTCAATTCATGCATCCATCCATTTTCTAGAGCTGCTTATCCTCACAAGGGTCGCAGGCTTGCTTGTGCCTATCTCAGCAGAGGTCCAATACACCTGCCATGCATGTTTTTGGAGTGTGGGAGGAAGTTGGGAGTACCCGGAGAGAACCAGGCTCGGGGAGAACATGCAAACTCCACATTGGAAGGCCCAAGCGAGGCGGATTTCAACTCGGGTCCCTGAACTGTAAGGCGGACGTGCTAACCACCGCGCCACTTTTTGGACAACATTTGGACCGCGTTAGAAGGTCGAAAACACTAGTTTTCCACGACTTTTTTAAATTTTTTTTTACTACGTTTCGACCCCCGTTGGATCAGCTTGCACAACCTACGGTATTTACTAAATCTGTACTGAATCATATCAAAAATGATGGACCTAAATTAGCTCAAAATCCAACATCCAGAAGGCGTCTGATGCTGGATGGTTCTTGACGTGTATTTTTCAATCATATAGAAAGTACACTTGGCGAAGATTAGTTTTGAAATAGCGGCTCTCTACTGCTTCTATTTAAATTGGTTGTTCACAGTGTTTGGGAGAGGAGTGAGCGCGCACACACACACATTTTGTCGAGTATTCTCCTACTTTACTGCGCTCAGCCCGAGCAGAGCTTCAAACCTCGGGCAATGTGCGATCCATTCTAATGGCAAACACCTCCAGGACAAAAGTAATAGGTGGTAAAGACAACTCCGACTGTCAGCGAAATAAAATGGCATAGTTGCGCAGTGATATTTCTCCTCGGGCTAGTATTCCAAAGTATTCTCGCTTGGGAAGCATGTTTAGAGGCAAGGTCTGCCAATTAACCTTGAGTCAACCTTCAAATGATATGGACTTAACAATGTGTGGCCCTTCAAGCTCGTTTCAAGAGGTGAATAAAGTAAAAAACGAGCTAGCGGCTAGCTAGGTTTAGCTCGCTAACTGCTAGCTAGCGTAGCAGCTAATTTCTGCATTTTAACCCCTTAAAACACGTGACTGATGTGTCCTTCTTTTTGTGTCTCCTCCCCGCACACCCGACGGATTCTTCCCTGAAGTTGAGGAGTACGCCGTGGAAGGTAAGGCTGATGTTCCGTTCCGTGTCGTACTGTAGCTGCTGATGCCAGCTGTGCATTGTCACAGTGGACTGCGGTTTGAAATGACTTCCAGGGGGCCAAAATTGAGCGTTTCTGACACAAGTGGCAATTCCCCAGCCGCCACTGTTATTTCTCCTGTTTATTTTCCCTCCTACCAAGATTTACTTTTGATTCTGCTTTACGAGCCTATAACTCCTGCGTTCCTTGGCGCCGGACTCCAGTTTGTGTGGTTTTTTCCTTTCTGTGACCGCCTGATAGTTTCCCAAACAACATGTCAAGAATATATGATCTCTGTGCTTGAGTGGCAAGGAGTTACTTAAATGCGCATATGATTTATGTTGAGTTGCAGCTGATGGATTACCTGTCAAGCGTCCAAAAAAAAAAAAAAAAAAGCAATTTTTTGACTCTAGCACCAAGTGTAGGTTGTGATTTAGGTTATTTGCTTGTTGCCGTTTGAATACTGTTCAGTATTTTATGAAAATTCAAGCACTTATAGGCAGCTCGGGGCTGACATTTTCTCACTTAGCGCCGACATGAGAAAAGGTATGGTTGTCGTAATATCGTTTGCTCGCGTGGTGTGTCAGTATTTGTGTAGGAGGGCATGTCGACTGGAGTTCAAGGAAAGCCTGGGTGCTTGTAGCATAATTCGGCCGGTTGTATTTTCGTTTGCTTTTGTAAAAAAACTGATTGTGTCATTAAGTGGAGAGCAGTGGTTGTCAAACACATTTTCAATGTTGTACCTGAAATGTTTTTCAGCCAAGTACACTCTAACCAATGCAATACAGCCTTTTTGGGTGGAAAAAAAAAGTGTTTGTTTTATTCAACCTGTTGGAGGTGCTGTATTTCTAGCTGGATTTTATTCAGTAACTTCAGATGATTCTGTAGATCATGTAACATCACCCATTTATTTCTGCCCAGATAATCGTATCATTATTGACAATATAATTTCATAAAATAAGGGCTTACAACATTGTGGAAAGGTGTAACTCTATGACTATAATTGTGAGTACTGATAATTAAGGGTAGTTATTTATATTTTATGCAGTATTCTGATCATTTTTGCGTCATTTTCTTCTACATTATTCCCACAGTATTTTAGCCAAGGGACGGCACAATTCCCAGTAGTGTTGTAACTCGTGGTCAAGCCATGTTGAACTTCTGGGTGGAATTTCAGCTCCCTAGTGTGTTTTTTCAGTGCTTTCCTTTTGATGTAAAAGGATTGGACAAATACAGTACTTTTGCTGTATTTTTACCATTTTGGGGTGATTTTCTTCCATATTGTCACAGTAATTTAATCAAGGGGTAGCACACCCCTGGTAGTGTGATAACCTGGTTGTGCCATGTTCAAATTTAACATGTTGTTCCCATCCGGGTGAAATTTCAGCTCCCTAGTGTCTTTTTTAATGCTTTACCTTTGATGTAAAGATCAAATTATTGGGTGAAATCCCACACAAGGGTTAAAATAAACATGTTATTGATGTGCTTCACATTCCATTATTTTGGGCTTTATTAATACAGTTTTTTGACCATTTTTGGTCATTTTCTTCCACTTCATTCTCGCAATATTTTAGCCAAGTGGTAGCACACTCCTGGTTGTGCGATAACTTAATGGTTGTGCCATGTTTCAATTCGACATGTTGCCACCATCTGGGTGAAATTTCAGCTCCCTAGTGTCATTCTTCAATATTTTCCCTTTGATGGGAAATCTATGGACACAATTCTTCACAAGGGTTAATTTGAAAAGACACATTTACAGTTTCTGTCAGGAACGTCCAACTTATGTAAATAATGTCAGGTATGGCATTAAATTTGCCCTAAGTTGCATTAAAAACAGCAATAAATTAGATTTGCTGATACCTACTGGAACCTCTTTTAAAATCTCACCTTCGCCCATTGGATAAGCGCTGCTATAGAAATGTCTCGTGAAACCCGCTTTCAAAACGCTGCATGACTTTCATGCATTTTAAACAAAACAACCATTGATTATGTTGAAGTTTTCTTTTTTTTTGTGCGCGCTGTGTTTACAGAGCGTGTAACATGATGCGGTATTTTATTTATTTATTTTTTCCACTACACATTTAAAGCTAACACCCGACCGGAGCTGTAAACAACTTTTACAATTCCCAGTTGGAAAGTCGATAAATGTAAATGAATTTTACTCTGGGAGTCATCCAGTTTATTTTCGGAGCTTATGAAGGCGATGCAATTAATTGGATTCTGTTCGCGGGCCTATTCTCTATTTTTAGGGCTTTCCCTTTGACCCTCTCGGGTTAATTAGAGTCACTGACCGCACGTTCAAAGGTACTGTGAGATTGATGACGGCGAGGTAGAGGAGCCCGGGGGTGTTTTTGAAAAGTGATCGTTGGGCCTTGCTTGAACACGGCGCCTCGTGGATTGATGATACTCCTGCGACACTGACCCGTTTTCATTGGCAAACAAGGCGTGAGCAGCCATCTGTGTCCTTACAAAATATCCACCCCACCCCCATGTCCTTTTTTTTAGGAACTCACAGTATGTTTCAATATTTAAACACCTGGGTCAAAAGCTGGGTCGAAAAGAGACCGACAAAAAAAAAACTGTTAAAATTCAACCTAATTTCATCAAAAAGAGACTGAAAAAATCTTTTGGGTCATTCTCTTAATCAAAAAAAAAAAAAATCTAATTAATATCCCATCAAACAATTACGTTTTTGGGCTGTATTGTGGGTTACTAATTTCTTCTGAGTCAAAAGGAATAACCCACGTAAAAAGTTTTGAGTTAGTGTTTTATGTATTACGCAAATCATCTACTTACTCCCTAAAAAATTGTTAAAATTCAACTTAATTTCATCATAAATAAACTGACACTAGTTTTTGAGTTATCTTAAAAAGTATTTAGCTGATTTAAATAAACACTAAAAACACAGGGTTAAACTAACCCCCTCAAAAAGACTTGCATAATTTATTGGGTTATTCAACAATACCAGAATGATGTCATAATAATCAACAAACAAAACATTAGTTTTTTTGTGCTTATTTCTAGTCTGTTATTTTTTCTGGTTATTTATCTAAAAAAGTGGGTCAAAGTTCATTGAAATTGAGTAAAATATAATCAGATGCAACTTAATGGGTTATTTTTTTTTTTATTCCATTATAACTGGCAAAACAACACAATTCTGTTTGTACGAGTTATTTAATTCGTTTACCCTCCTTCAAAAACAAATGTATCAAAAATAACCCAATTTGAGTGCAAAAGAGACCGACCCAATTTATTGGGTTATTCGGGTTTATTTGGGTTAAAATGAGTAACCTACAAATCAACCTTAAATCGCATTGTTTTTGTTTTGTGGAATAGCCAACACAACAACGTAAGCTTGTGTTATTTTGTGGGTTATTCATTTCGTTCCTGGTTTTTGAGATAAAGAATTGAGCTAAACTCGGAAGAAAAATTGAAGTGATAAAACGAAAATATACTGATCTTCGTTGATTTAAAATGGCCAATTTATAACCCAAAAGGTAAGTTTTTGACCCGATTTTGTTCATTTTTGATCCAACAGTTTTTAGCTTGTGCTTTATTTTTTATTATTCAGTCAACAGTTTGAAAGTACTTTGCGGTCACTCGGCGGTTTGACAAATGGTTCCGTGACCTAACCGCCTTCTTGGTAGCGGCGATAGTGCCCGCATTATCCGAGTCATTGGACTTTTCAGCTTGTCTTTGCAATTATGCAAATGAGATGCAAGCTGATTGGGATTCATGCATTTTAAAAGGCGCTAAAACACGCAGGCCTGTTTTAATTTTCTGCCTTCCTCACCTGATGATTGGACGGAGCGGGAGCAGGCCACGTCAAAGCGGCGCGCTCGCACCATTGGACGACGGCAGATTAAACGCGACCCCGGTCGGCTTCTCTGATTTAATGTCGGCCTGAGCGATGTTACGGCCTAGCCAAGCTGATCTTAATCAATCCGATCAAGGCTAATGATCTTTTCTGTCTCCGTCATCAGACCTCCGACATAATCCCGTCCTCAGGGAAGGACGCTAACCAGGTTATCATTTCTCTACCGTCATCCGGAGAAAAACAAAAATGGCCGGGGTTACGGGATTACAGATTGAGTGGGCCATGTAGTTAAATGAGATTGTTTGGGATCGCTGGGAATAGACAAAGGATTTTGTGCTTATTTTATCATGAGAATCAAACATTATAAAAGCCAAACCTCTGGCGCGGAGGCAGCAAAAATAGATAAGAGCAGTGAAAATATTACATTTACTCTTGTTGTTGTGGTATTAACCCAGATTTGTTTCTAGAACGGGGGTGCGCAAACCTTTTGACTCAAGGGCCATAAAAGGTTCTGAAATTTGAGAAAAGGGCTAGACCAGGAGCAGATAGTTGGATCCGGAAAATAAGCGGGATATTTCAATAAAAATTCACAAAATCATTCCAACAGTGTTATTCAAGTCACATGTATTTAACTATTCATTGAGCATACTCTACTTCTACTATTTTTAGGGCACTGATAGCTCCGCTATCCTTCGGGATATTAACAGCATCATTTTCCTTCGGTGCAGACTTCAGCTTCCCCTCCCGCCACCCATTTCTGCATGTCAGGTCACTCTGCATTCCACCAACACCCCTCCTCCTCGCCCAATTTTGCATGAAAGTCATCTCTGTTGTATCTACCCACAGCCCACCCGTCCCAACGATAAGTTCCATAGTCAGACATAAGCCATAGCTGTGCCTAACGTCCTTATATGGTGCCGGATGTAGAAATGCAGCGTTTTAGTTTTAAGCAAAGGTGTCTTCATTCGAAGTACTAACGCTGTTAGATTGTTTTGGACTCCACGTTAGGATTGAGCGTGGGAGTGCTGCAGTACATTTCGCGCTGTTGTGAGGTGAAGATTCTTTGAAAAAAAAATGCACAATGCACTGAGGGCACGACAGGAGAGGCGCTAAGTAGAGGTTCACTGTAATTGTTTTTTTTGCGTCGTAATATGATTACAATCGATTGAGATGTAGTTGTCCGGAATCACTGAACAGAATCAAGATTTTATGTGATTAAGCAGTTCCTAATGAACATGTATGAGATTTATTCAGACAGACTAATCAATATGCAGAGGATTGCCGGCTTGCTTTTTTTATTTTTTTAACACACCGAAGGAAACAGTAATCTGTGAGCCCTGGCCGATTCCTTTTGTGTACCTGCAGCCTTTTCCAGATTCAATTATTCCATGAAATGCCAGCACCTGCAAAAGCTTCGACTTTGACACGGGGGGTAGATTGTGCCGGCTGTAAAAAGTTCATCCTCCCGCCTGTCCCTTCACCTTCTGTCTCGCCGCGGAGTCAAAAGGTTGAGGGAAATGCCACGTTGACGTAGCCCACCGCCCACGTGTGCCGACGTCCCCATTTGACACTCTCGCAATTGTTGTCCCGTCTTCTTTCCTTCAACAGAAAATCACTCTTTTCATCAGGGTTTTTATCCCGCATTAACGAATGGAATTGTCTTGGGAGCGACATCATCGTAGGTTAAAAAAGCTCAGTCTCCCAGCATGGTTTTGAACCTCTGAGGACATTTACCTTGTTCTAAAAGTGCAGACGCCCGGCTTTGTTTTCTGCAATTTTCATGCATTAGCTCATTTCAAGGTCGACCCCATTTGTGTTGCGTCCTCTCCGTGAGTTCATGATAAACAAAAGCAGACATTTCTGAGAAAATGAAATGCTGAACTGTCTATTTTACTGCCCCCCCCAAACCCCCTCCCCCCACCTCTCCAATTCCTCTCTTTCCACTGTCACTTCTCCTCTGATGAGTAAACAGAAACGAGGCGGACTTGTTCAGCAGATGCCAAAAAAGCTTTAGTTTCTACACCACTCTCAATCGTGCACAGTTTAGAGGTGAATTAAGGTCCTCGAACCTTACTTGCATGGACACTGCCGTAACCCTTGACCACCCTTCGAAATCCGAGACTCGTTATGCAATACATTTAATTGAGAAAAAGTCAAAAAGTCACTCCTAGGGTAAGAGAATGCAGACGATGCCAACCCGGAAACTGACAGGCACCTCCAAGTCCTGGAGCTTCCACCTGCCTCCGTTACGTCCTCCATCACTATTCATAAACTTGTCTTGACCTTTTTGCTGAAATGTTAGGGCAAATTAGTTGTCAGAGCCTCGGACGTGGCAGCCATGCCAAATCTCCAAATGCAACCACTGTGTATATTCCCGGGGCTCGACACTTTGACCTATTCACCTGCAAATGTGGCCCACCGTACAGTTTGCGCTTGGGAAAATTTCATCTGGTTGTACTGCGCGATTACATGGACATACCTTAAGGAAGAAGCAACATCACGTCACAAGCAAATGGCTTGCTGCGATAATTACCGCGGCAAATAATATACGGCCAACAATGCAACAACCATATTAAACTTTGAAGATTAGATTAGAATTTGAAGTTGGGCTTCGCAGCCGTGATGGTAGCTCTGCTAGCTCGATTCTCTTTGTGACCCCGTTTTTATTGCTGTTTCATCGCTATAAGGGTTCACCCACCGCATTAAACAACACATTCAAACAAATCATTTTCAGTCCATTACGTCATCATTGTATGATACTGCACGTCAGAAAGAATAGTCCATCGATGCATTAAACATTACCTGCAAATCTTTATATAATGTGGGCTTTCTAGTCAATTTGTGAAAAAAAAGACACATTTCAAGAAGAATAATGGTGTATTTGACTTAATTACAATAAATAGTCCATATAGTCACATATTTACTCCACCTAATCAAATAACTAGGGAACCATGTTCTGCTCTGGTGGTTGGTGTGTCAAGTAATAAAAATCAAGAATAAACATTTATAATTCCTATAAAATAAACTTAAAATAATATCTAGAGTTCTTTTAAATGTGTCAACAATCACAGTTTGTTTTGTCACTCTGTTCAATCGGCCCACTCCCCTCAAGTAAATTTCTTCACAGCTTGTCACAGCCAAAAATTTAAAAGGGCAGTGGTTAAGTTTTCAGCAAGAGTGCCTTCATTTGAACACGATTGTGTATTAGGGCTCTTAGATTGCGTTAAACTGCACGTTAGGACTGAGCGTGGGAGCGTTGCAGTGCATCATGCGCTGGTGTGAAGCAACGATCCTTTAAAAAAGCACTGAGCCCGCGAAAAATAAAACCCGATGTGTCGAGGTAACATTGTGATGTAATCCCACTTAGGCCTTGTCTACATGTAGCCGGGGTTCTTGCAAACGGGCAGTAAATATCAAAACCTCCGGCCAAAGTGGAGATTTGCCCAAGCCTCCGCTTTCGTGCTTGCGTGTGACCAGCTTCAACAGGGATTTGCGTCATCACGCTACTCTTTTTCCCGCCGAAAACACGGATACCGGTTACGTCAGAGGCGCAAGTTCTTTCTGACTGGACACGTCAGAGATGGAAGATCTTTCTGATTGGACAAAGTTTGCCACATCACCGCCACCTAGGGACTTGGCATGCTTGTACTCGAATTTGAAACCGCGCTACGCAGTTTTGCTTAGTCGCGACTTTTTAAATACACAAACGACGACACGAGGGGGAGTCTAACCTTAACCCTAACTCAGTTACATGTAGACAAGGCCTTATCGAGTCTAACCTGAACCTCTTATGCCTAACCCTAACCCCAAACATTAGTTCTTATTCCCCGTGACAGGAAATAAGCACCGCTGTGTTTTTCGAGCACGTGTAATTCTTCGCCAACTCAAGTCATCCCAGATATCTTGATCCCAGGCCCTTTCATTCCCACTGACGTTGCTCCCGAGTAGTTTAGCGAGGCGTTGTAGAAACGATGGGCTTTCCCTTAAGTCTTATTTCCCACGTCGCCTTCAACTCGGCAATTCGTTCTCAGACTGAATTAAATCACGCCGTGTCCTGGGCTAAAACCCCATCCCTCTTTGGATTTCCCCGTCTTTGATTGTGAACCTTAGCCAGGCTCTCATCAAGCCTTTCGAAGACAAGTAAAGATCAAATATGGATCGAGGGTTAATTCAGACCGGCTCGCCGTTTCTCGAAATCCGTTGGCTTCTGTCTACCCGAAAGCGCAATTTTATTAGGGGCGAACCCAAGATAAGCATTAATTCCACGCTATGTCCGTCTCTTCTACTTAAGCGAGCTATAAGCGGCTGTTTGCCCACCTCCTCGGAAGCGCCGTTCACCTTTAGTTGACTGCGACTGTGATTGAGTGCCGTGGTGGAAAGCGTCAACATTCATTTCATCCATATTTGATGAGCCCATGTCTCACGCTCATTACGCCCAAACAGGGGATGCTGGTAATCAGCATTCACAAACACTCTGAATAATTATTTACCCAGATTGTTGTGTTTATGCATGCATAGAAACAGGTTGATTCCGCTCTCTTGCTCGCGCCCGTGTTGTTGCTTCCCCACAGCTATGTGATAAAGAGACCTCTGATTAGGTAATAACAGGACTGATTTCCTGTTGTTGTTTTTAATCATTCGGCTTGCTCGGGCAGCCTTCCTGATTTGTTAAGCTAATGTTATTGGTTCCTTCCACTGAGAATATTCGTCATCGCTCCCTCAATAAACTAATATGGAAGTGATCCAGTATCCACGAGCCTGTTAGCCTGTTTTCTAGACCACTCACTGTTGCAACACTGCAAACTGTGCCGGACCAAATACAAGAAGAAAAAGTACAGTAGGCCCCCGGTTTACCAGATTAATCCGTTTCGCTGATGGGATCGTGGACGCGGATTCGCCGTATGGCGGGCAATCCAAACCTATGTTAAATAGCATCAAAATTGAATATACATATTCAAAATTGGTATCAAAAATAGTATAGTAATTCGTATGTATATATAATTTACATGTATACAAGTAAATAAAATCATAAATCAAAAACAGCAAAAGGATTTATTTACCTTTGAGTTCCCTAGTGAGGGTAACCTAGCATAAGCTAGGCTAGCTTAGCCTCCATTATTGAAAACTATGACTACAATGCAGTACAGTATTTTTAAGCAAACATAATTCTAGTATGTAATTATCTTAGAGTAGGAAAACAAAAATGTCTTGCTGAAAATTTTAAAACAATGCTTATTAATTCTTTCTTAAAATAAGTTATTTTTGCTATCATTAGCTAATTTTTAAAAAATGGCCTTTGTCTCAAGATGAAGATATAAATGTTTTGAGCAAAGAAATCTCAATAAAAATGCTAGATTTAATATCTGGACATTTTTTTTCTTGTTTTTTTTTTTTTACTATACAACGTATTTTTCTTTTTCACAAGAAAAATAAGAATGTATTTCTTACTCTGGGCTGTTTTACTTTTTTAAGAATGTCTTTCCTTTATAGGATCTCGTGAGTCTATACCAATCGCAGGCAGGATGCGGTGTTGCATAATAATCGAAAACGATCTCATTATATGCTGTCAAGTAGCGTATATCAGGCCTTTGGCTCCTCTCAGCTGGGGAACGCAGATAAAAGTCCAAGCACTCTCTA
>NC_142369.1:5860000-5902500 GCF_059441005.1 Hippichthys cyanospilos
ATTTAGCAAGTTGATTCATGTTCCAATTAATTTGCTCTTAACTCGAAAAGAAATCTGTACTGCATTAAAAAGCATTCAATTAGATCCGCTAGACACCTTCAGAAACTCTCATGTAAACCGCTGGCCTACAGTGAAGAAACTTTTGAATTTCCATTTATAAACGCCTTGTTTATCCCGCCGTTCCCTCGGGAGTCTGGATCCATGTCGGGTTTTTCTTTTTTCTTCCCCCTGAAACTTTTTCCACCAAAAGGCCACTTAAGGACTCTCATAGCATTCATTCCAAGTACCTCTCGATTTCCTCTTCTTCACACTGACCAATCAATACCTAATGGACAATAATACAAAAGCAGCGCAAATAGCGCGCACAGCGTGCGGCCAATCAGCCGCTATAATACTTTCAAATGACACGCATGTAAGTATCTCACGCACGTGTATTTATTGTTTGCGTAAAACGAAGCCGCAATCAGCCCTGCTGAAAAGGCCGCGAACGCGTCGTGATTTCCGCCCAGCACGCCGCTTTTCCCGTCCACTCCCTCTTGACAAAAGCAGGCATTCGCCGCCGTTTCAGGTTGATTGCTATTTAAAAGCGCGTTCGGCAGGTGTGAATGCATATAATTTGCACGGATTTGCACAATGGACAAAATGGCTGCAGCTTTGATTTAACCCTATAACCATTGATTAGCTGCCGGAAAATCAAATATAGAAACTTGACATTTCGTTTTTTTTTCTATAATACAGTACTTTGAAAAGTCAAACACGCAACGTACACACACACTCACACACAAATGCTAATGGAACTGTCCGTCAAGTCAAATTGCTGACAAACACGGATAGCGTTTCAATCCAGAAAAGAGGCTGCAAGGGGGGTGGGGGCGCCATGGCAACCGTTAAAATGATAGAGTAATAGTCAGTCTACTCAGGGCCGAGTGCATCTCTTCAGTCCTAAAAGCGAATATGGAAGTAGTTTGATGAGCAGTTTTTGTCGTTTCAAGTTTGGGTTTTTATGCGCTTACAGTGTCAATGTGTGTTTTAGCAAACCTGTTCGCTAAAGGTAAAACACACACACGAAAAAGGCTCATAAATCACTCTGAGGTTTTTTTTTTTAAATGTGTGTGTTTTTCCTGCTTTTTTTTTCCGGGTCTGTTATAAGGCACTGCACGTCCCGAAATGGATGGCGGCCATTATTTATGATGGGCTCCATTCGTAGCCGCCTGTTGCCGGCCCGGCGAGCTGTCAGCCGCCACCCGACGCTAATGCACGCCGCTCGGGTGCGTACTTGGAACGTGCCTGCAAATTATCAGGGATAATTTATGGACAGAAATAGATTCCGCTGATCATTTGGGGGCTTGAATTGTGCCCGGTGGTTGGCGGAGCTGAATATTGCTACGTAGTTTCAGCAGAGCTACTGTCTCAGAGGCGGCCATTTTGCCACTTGCTGTTGACTCAAAATTACATCAATTTTGTTCAGGGCTCGGTATGGAGCTTGCAAATGTCACATGACCAAATTCACAAAAGAGGTAAGCTAACCTAAAATAGTGTATTTTTCGGATTATAAGACGCAACTTTCTTCTCATGATTTGTGTCATGCGGTTTATAGTTCAGTGCAGGTTATCGTTTTTTTTTTTTGCTAGCGAACAGGGGACAATCCACCATGAAAGTAAATGTGTGTATCTGTTCAAGGTGTGAATTTATGGAACAACTATGAAAAGGAACTCAAAAGATGTCAGTCAACGGCTATGCTCAAAAAAAGTTTTACAAATATAGTGTCTAAAATATAAAAAATATGCATGAATTGCATAGGATCTTGTATAAAAGTTTGTGATGTGTAAATCAAACAAAGTGAACCAAAAGAAGACAAAATGAAAGTATTGACTCTGAGTTTGAATTGTTTTTTAAGAGTGCCGTATTTTCCGCGCACCTAAAAGTCTTACTTTTTTTAAAAAGCTGATGGTGCGCCTTATAATCAGGTGCGCCTTATATATGGATCATTATTGAGATTGGTAGATGGGGAATGAAGTGAAGTAAGCTTTACCCGTTTCTTTTGTGTGTTTACAGTTGAACAAGGTTGCTCATATTGACATTGACTTATGCTATTGAGAAATTAGTTTTTATTGTTTTTATTTGACTTATTATTGTTTTTGAGTATTACTACATTGTGATTGAAAAGGTTTTAAAATATGTCATCAATTGAGGGTGCGCCTTATAATCCGGTGCGCCTTATGTGGAAAAAGTTTTAAAATATGTCATTAATTGAGGGTGCGCCTTATAGTGCGGAAAATACGGTATTCTGTTGGTCTTATGTTGAAAATGTACATCCATTATGTAGGTAATTAATTTATTTACCACTCACCATTTTAAGACCAAATATTTGGGAGAAAATTAAACAAGTTATAAATAAATATCAGAGATTGTATATTCTGGACTTTTAAAAATGTAAAAAATATGTCTTGATTGAATTAGTTCATATATTTATTTAACAATTATCTACTTAATTCTACTTATCTTTTCATTCTAAAACTATACATTGCATTGATTGAAAAACACAAACACAGTCATTATACGGGTTTATCATTTTCAGAAACACACTTTTTAATATTGATTAGTGGTTTTGGATCATTGCATTAGGAGAACGAAATAAAATCTCACCAATTTAGATTATCAAGACAATGCAAAGTCTCTGTATTATGGATTGCATGATAAACTTACAACAACAACACGTCTCAAACAGACAGGAGCGAGGATAAATAGGGAACTAAAATGTAGCACTTGAGTAATGAACCCGTTTCTCCGACGGTAGTTGTGGATACGTCCGGCACCACCGCCGCCGGTGGGACAACGTAGCCGAGGAGATAACGAAACCCCGGCGAGGTAACCGGCGGCCGTTTGGGGCTTCAAACCCCAAACTCTTTGGAGTTTGTGTGTTTTGCGCTTTGCCGCCCCTCCTCGCCCGCCTTCCCCATCCCCTGGCGCTGACATTTTCCCAAGACGTGTGAAGCCATGAATGACAACGAGGGGGCTCTTTGGAGAGCGCGTCGGCAGAGTGGCCTGCCGGAGCGAGATAAGACCGAGGGAGGCCTCCTACATGCACGCTCACGCCCTCTCGTATACACGGCGGCCATATTGGGGGAGAGAAAGGAGGACTGTTTGATACCCCTCTCCCCCCTTTTTTAGTGTCGGTATTCACTTACTAGTACAATCAAAACGCTGCTTTGATTTGTTTATAGAATATTCATGAAGATGTATTTATTCTGTACAGTATATTGTAATACTGTACAACTTCTAAACACTTTGAAAATGTGCAAAAAAAACAAAACAGAAATAGCAAAAGGTTTATCGCATTTAGAAACGAAACAATGTATGTGAGTGTTCACCTATAATCTCCTTCTCACCCCGGTGGTGTGGTATCCCCGTCATCCCCGTATCCCCTCAAGATTGGGTCCTCTACCAGAGGCTTTGGAGTTTGAGGGTTCTGCCCAGTATCTTTGATGTTCCTAGGACTGCATGTTGTTCCCAGGATTTGCTGGAGCTTGGCAGTTACTCCCCCTACTCCCACGGGGACCACACAACCGTTGACTTTCCACATCCCTCCTAGCTGCTCTTTCACCCCTTGATACTTTTCACGTTTCTCATGTTCCTTCTTTCTGATGTTGTCATCAGCTGGGATCGCCACGTCTAGCACTACTACCCTCTTCTGCTCTTTGTCCACCACCACTAAGTCTGGTTGGTTAGCCAGGACCTGTTGATCAGTTTGGAAGCACCTTAGCCCTGTTATTCTCAGCCACCTTCTGTGGTATGGCACATCGGGATTTAGGTACCTCTATTCCATACTGGTTGCAGGTTTTCCTACTATCCCAGCCGCTTGGTTGTGCCTCACTAAGGGAGAATATGCAAACTACACGGGAAGGCTGAAGCTAGGTGGGTTTTAACTCGGGTCCCTGAACTGTGAGACTGACATACTAACCACAGAGCCGGAATTAAGACCATCCAATATTCCTTCTATGTTCCATATTTTTGGGAATGTGGGAGGAAACCGGAGTGCCGTGAGCTAACCCACACTGGCATGGGGAGAGCATGCAAACTTCACACTGGCACGCTGAAGCCGGACTTGAACCTGCAATTTCTGCACAACTGGCGGTGCTAACCAGTTTCCAAACAAAGTATTTTTATATTCAAAGACCGTTCTGACACCTTTTTTTTTTTAAATTCTATCTTTGATCCTTAAACGCAAACATTCCCTTGCAAAATACAATAGTATTAAGTAGTATAGTACCCGAAGCAATTCAAACGAAGGCCTTTGCAGAAAAAAAACAAAAAAATTGCAAAAAAGTTGTGTGCTCTTTGCACATACCAATATTCTCTGGCTTTGGTAATATATGTTTGAAGGTTGCATCACATCATGCACTTTGCAACATCAGACTGTTGTTAGTTTTTCCTCCCAGATATCCTCTTTGGAGTCATTATCATGAAGAACATCACACACACACACAAACACACGTATACACACGGGCAAGCATAAACACACACCTGTTGCATGGCACTCCCGCAAAGTATTTCGACAAGAATGCTCTCTGTCAACCACAGATGCTCATTAATATGCATGACCCCAGCCAGTCACCCCGGGTGGTACGTGCACACACATTCACACTCTGTTACCACTTTATTTATTTTTTTGGCTTTTTCCTTGGCGCGGCGCCTGGAGAATGACGGCGGCGGCAGATGGCCCCCATTCAAAAGCGCAGAGTAGCCGTGTCTGTAGGCCGGGGGGGGGGGGGGGGGGGGGGTTGATCATAGCGATGTAGTCGTGACGAGATCCCCCCCGCGCCTCCTCCCCCCCGGCGTCCTCGCTCTGAGGGAAAACAGTCGATGAATGCAAATAAGTCCGAAAAGCTGCCAGCCCGTTAAGTCAAAGTTACAATTAGCTCCTTATTTGATGCTAATGAAATATTCCGAAAGACGTATCGATTCGGATCTGGCTTTCGAAGCTATAGCTATTATTAATCTCTGTCTTGCTTTCAGCTGTGACCTTTAACTGACAATTAGTTTTAATTAAAAGTGCGTCTGTGGGAATTGATTGACTGTAATCCACGCCTTTTCAGCACATTGTAATTATACATCACTGCCATGCAGCCACGGGGTTCCCGAGCTAGGTAGTTGGGCTACGTGGTCTGGGAAGAAATCTTATCTTCCTCTTAAAGATAGAATCTACAGTAGTGCTGAAAAGAGTCCTTGAATTATTTGGATACCAAGGTGAAAAAAAATCTTTACTTCGGATACGTGTTTGTTTGATGTACACGCTCAAGGAGTATTTAAGCTACCCGCGGCAATGAGTGCAAGGCATGACAAACCTTATCTTCCCAAATAACATATGGACATCAATGCCTTGTCACACTTTTATTTTGAAGAAGATTCTCGGCGTAATGGCTAAATTGATTCATCACCAAACTCAACAAGACTACATGACCCTTCAAGTTTTTAAATTAAGCTAGTCTGGGATACCTAACAGTTGAATATGCTAGCAGTGACTTGCAGCAGTCACCTGCTCCATATAGGCTGGCGGGAGCCATTGGATTACTTTTCAAAGGCAGATAAAAAGACATAAATGATACAATTGCTTGCTTCTGTTCCTGTTGCTGAATCTCTACCGGTCAGTAGCACTCTTTCCAATCAAGTGCTTTGAGGGATTGGTGCTGACCCACATTCATAGCAGCATACCGGACACACTAGACCCCATGCAGAATGCTTACCAACCCAACCGGTTCACTAGGGATGCTATTGCCACCGCCCTGCATACCTCCCGTACACACCTTGGGAATAAAGACTCCTACATCAGGAATATAGTCATCCCCCACAGACTCACAGATAAATTGCTCTCCACTGGAATACACCTTACCCTCTGTGCCTGGCTGCAGGACTTTCTGACTGGCAGGCCTCAGTCTGTCAGGATAGGTAACAGGACTTCAGACAAAATCATCACTAACACAGGAACACCACAGGGTTGCGTCCCCGGTTCCATCCTCTACATCCCCTTCACCCATGACTGTGTGGTCTGAAACCACATAATTCTGAATACATCCTATCTATCTATCTATCTATCTATCTATCTATCTATCTATCTATCTATCTATCTATCTATCTATCTATCTATCTATCTATCTATCTATCTATCTATCTATCTATCTATCTATCTATCTATCTATCTATCTATCTATCTATCTATCTATCTATCTATCTATCTATCTATCCATCCATCCATCCATCCATCCATCCATCCATCCATCCATCCATCCATCCATCCATCCATCCATCCATCCATCCATCCATCCATCCATCCATCCATCCATCCATCCATCCATCAAGATAGAGTATTAACAGGCTGTTAAATCTATCTATCCATCCATCCATCCATCCATCTACTCAATGCAATTTTCAGTGGGATATCCAAATTCCAAAATAATGAATAGCCGCGGCTCGACTAAAATCCGATTGATTTTGATGCGCAGGTGATGCAGACTTTGCGACCGTTCTCGGTGGAGGATTTATGGGCTCAGGGCTGACCTAAAGTAATAACTCTCGTCTTGTGACTATAATTAATCTTTTTATATGGCCACATAATAGCTTCTAATAAGTAAAGGAAAAGGAATCGGGGTGCACAAGCCGCCACATTAACATTCACAGAGCATTGTGGATTAAAGTGTTAATCCCCACACAGCCTTTATTCATTTATTACGGTATTTTCTTATTGTTACACTGGCCCGTTGCAGAGATTTTTTTCCGTCCTGTAATATGAATAAAATCGTAAGCGAGCGAAACGGAATCATCAGCATGAAATTGTCGGCCTATCTTCAGTTTATGACCTCACATTTTGATCATAAAACGCCATATTTTGGCACACTTTGTTTTTCTCTCATCTACATTTAGCATTGCTAATCCAGTGTTGGGCAGAGGCCGCTTTGGGGATGAGATGATGCAAATGTGTGTGTGTGATGTCCAGCTGTAGGTGCCACATAGGCGATGACAGAGGTATTGTGGAGCACCTCTCATCTCCTGCCATAGAAAACAGAAGTGGAGGAGGAGGTTGGGATTAGTGATCAAGAAAGTAAAATAATGTCTTTGATGCTAAGAAACCTGTAAAAGATGCAAGAAAGGAAAGAGCAGATGGTACGGTTTTCTTAAAGAGATGTCATGGGGCTCAAAGCGTCACGCTTGAAATCATTTGATGAAGTTGTGACAGATGGGGAGCAGTTTGGTTAAGCGTTGCCCACACCCTTTCTTATTAAGCACTCCTCCTGTAGCATGACAAGAAACGTAGAAAAAAACATCTTTTATCATAAATTCAGTATAGTGATTGATGGGTGTCGACTACACACAAAAGGATGCAATATTGTTTGACATTTTTCAGAGGATAAATAATGTGTGTTTGTGACTGTCCTTCTTCATGTGTTGCTTCACTGTTTGTGTTCCAAAAGCCATTGACCCCTGCTGACAGGGGATTTACCCAAAATAGCTTCAGATATTTTTTTTTTCTGTTTTAGTGGTAAATACTGTGAGGTACGTAAAATAAAGGCAGGTTTTGATTTGTGTTTCCGAATGACTTACATCAAAATATGTTTTAATAGTGAAATATATATATTTATATTATATATATATTTTTGTTGCCTTTGAGGTAAATAAGATAGAAACACAGTATTAGTAAATACCTAACAATAATAAATATATAAATACATTTATTTATTTATAAAATAAATAAAAATAAAGTTCCAAAAGGATACTTATCTTGTTTCCTTTGAACAGTCAAAAGTTAGTATTTTGTCAATAAAAAATTGAAAACTTTAAAAACTTGTTTTTCCACTTGAATGACATCACATACGTTCAAGGCTTAGGTAAAGGCCAATCATGACTATGCGTGTGAATGTCACGTGACCAAACCCGGTATACAGGTGAGCCATAATTGGTCGTTACCTGAAGAGCACATGCAATGGCATTTTCGTATGTCCATATGTAATTCTCAAATAAATTATCGTCTATTTGCTTTTTACTGCTAAAAATGGTAAATTAAGTTAAACAACTGTTTAATTTCACCGTTGATTCTTTTTTTTTTGTCTTGAGAGATTGTTTTTAGCTGTACATGAACAGCATATTATTTGCCAAATTAAATGTAATTTATTAACTTTTTACTGCTAAAAATTCCAAATAACTTCTTTTTTTTAGGCGTTGTGTATTTGTTCAGTTGTACATGAAAACTACTTCAAATCCAAAATCTTGACTTTTTACTTCTAAAAATGGCTAAATAATTTAAGTTTTCAAAAATGTTCAAGTGTTTGTCATAAAATAGTTTACTTAACTGCTTTAACTTTCGAAATATCGGGCAAAAATCTGCACACAATAAGTATGACGTTTGGGCAGCAAAGTGTGTTTTGTCTGCACAATAGACAAAAACATCCATTAATATAATAGTCTCAAATTATGTCAGTGTTATACCAATGCCAATCTGTATTTCTTTGTAAAATATCCCAATTAGAGTTGCGTCACTCCCCACAAAGGGGCCGGTTGTCCCGTTGCCACGGCAACAAGGGTCAGCTTGCTGTGTCGTGTAGTCAAGTTGTGTACACGTTGTCTACCCGTGTACGCAGCTCACTGTATTTGCTACTTTAAACATTTCGACATTTTCCATTCGCGACTGGCATTTTGTATTGTTAGCCGTACACAAATAGACACTGCGGATTTGTCGGCCCCCGTTCTCCCGCCGTTGCTTCTCCTGCGCTCCCGTCATACGTGAAAAGCCATTCTGCACAGAGCCGGCCTATTTCACACAACAGCGGCACCAGACGTCTCCGCCATTGTGTGGAGCGGTGTCGGAATATTTGTTTACAAGGTTCAGTGCCGTTTAATTTTCTCGTGATCGGCTCGTGCTAGTCTCTGCTTTGCTGCCGCTGGCTGCAATTCAAGGCCCAGTTTGTTTGAATGTATGCACAGGACTTTTTTTTTCCCCTACTCTTTTTTTGTGTTCATCTCCCTAAACTAATTAGGGAGGCTGAACAAAATGGCAGCCAATGGGGCATTTTGCGCTTGGCAGCTAATCACCCATACTGCCAAAGTGAGATTTGATGTGCAGATGACAGCTTAAAAAACGATCCCTTGTACTTTATCCTCATTTATCCTGTTCCTGATAACCTGTACTTTAACCTCAGTGATCCTGTTCCTGTGTCATGGTTGACCTATGGTCCAATGCAAGGTCTTGAGTTTCAAATAGATTTGTTCATTGTAGTTTTATGCCATATATATATATATATATATATATATATATATATATATATATATATATATATATATATATATATATGCCATAATTTGGCCTACAAATAGGTTTAAAAAAATTCGAAACATAGCGTTTATTAGTAATTTTTACAAATCTGATATTGTATCAGTCAAAACCATGAAGCATTTTGGGAAAAAAAAAAAAGAAGTCATTTTTAGCGTTAAGCCTACATGTTGAAATGTATTTGCAAGTACATTTGAATGTATTACAGGTACATTTGACCATATTTGGCAAGTATGTATGAACATAGTTGCAAAGAAATTCAGCATCTGACATTTTTATCCGAACGGTTCTGCAAATGTATTTGAACATATTTGCAAGAAATTTTGACATATTTGCTTGTGCATTTGAATGCATTTGTTTATACTCTCAAGCGTAGTTGCAAATACATTCAGATTCAAAATGGATTAATAAAAGACAAAAAATGTCCCATTCAAACATTTTTGCAAAATATGTTTGGATAAAACTACCACAATCCGTAAAACAAAAATCTTTACCCATGATACTGTTCATTTCCCTGAATTTCCTTCACTGAAACCTTTAGCACACCCTAGAGTACATTAGTAAAGCACTAACTGTTTTTGTTAAAAAAGTTAATTCCTCTCAGCTGTTTCACATTTTCTTCCTCAAGGATTTATGAACTATTTTTTCGGGCTTGGAACGGATTAGGCTATTTACATTTAAAATGTGCCTCTACTTTCGAAAGGTTTCACGAAATGACTTCCGAATTACGGAATGACTTCAGTAACAAATTAATTTTGTACGTAGAGGTGCCGCTGTATGTGTTCATCATATTCGTATTAAAAAAAAAAAACAGTTGAGAAGAAATTAGCCGATTTAATTTCAAACTAAAATACTCATTACATCCTAAAGTCAGGCAATAAAGCTTCGGCATCGCTGTGGATCTCCCGGTGTTCGCCCGGCCCGGTGAGCTCACCAAACCGGAGTGCATTTCCCCCGCTGGAAAACATTAATTTTCCATTACGCGACATTGTCATCGTTACCCACCGCGTGCCGCTCCCCGTTATCAAAGTTATAAATAAACGGAGATCCGAAAAAGCTGACGGCGGGCCCCGTTTTCCAAGAATCCCGAAGTGATTTTAGTCACTGCCGCGCTGCTAGCGGAGGGGAACGCGACTCCAGCCGCTAAACGCTGGCTGTGGGGGGAGAGAGTTGTCAAAATGAAACATGAAACATCAGCGGCGGCTCAAGGCGAGGAGTTGCGGTGCACTGATGTGTCTCTGTGATTGGAGCTTCCACGGCTCACAGGAGTGCCGGCGCTTTTGCTGCAGAGGTGCGTGAGACCTGAAAGATCCATGGCGAGGAGAGGCGGCTTTATTTATAGAGTGCATTCTATACAAAAGGCAACTCAATGTGCTTCACGCGACCAAAGGCACGACACCTAAAAGCGTTTATAAGCAGAACGGTGAAGAGATTGGCAAAGCGGACAACAAAAACTTTGGTAAATGACCGAAGAAACGTTGCGTACGTTGACAACATTCAAGCGGAATTACAAAGAAACGATTTAAGGACAGAAAACGCAAACAAGATAACGCAAAAAACTGGATACTGAAATCGATTTGAAAGATATGAGGGATAAAAACAAAGGTCATATCTGGATTTAAAAATATTTATATTTGGAGCTGACCTCACCATTGTCCACCATGTTCATGTGTCCACAGTAGTGGACATTTGTTTTGGGTCTATGTCTTTTGACTCATTAGCAAACCTACTAAATCGTAACGTGATTGGCAGAGTACATCCAGGCCAAAACAATGACGTCTTATGTAGTTGCATGTGATGCAATTCACTTTGCTGTTTTTGAAATCGACATATTCGACATATTTTTACATCATGACTATGCACATTACTTTTTTCCTAATTTTATAGATGCTTTTCGATTATTAAAGTTATTTATGATTTTTGTTTTTCTTTCAACCGCTCAAATTGTTTTGTGGCATCAGTTCTATCCAAACAAATGTATGTTAAAGTTATTAACACCCACAAAACAATCGAAAAATGGTATGGTCGGTCTCTTTAGATCATTGGTGTCAATTTGCAGTCCTCGAAGGCCGACATTTGGCATGTTTTTCAGTTTTCTGTCCCCAGCTTACCTGATTCAAATGATTAGCTTATTAGCAAGCACTGCAGGAGCTTGACAATGATCCTAATCATTTGAATCAGGTGTGTTTGAGAGGGAGGGTTGGAAAACATGCAGGGTTCCGGCCCTCAAGGATTGGAGTTCGACAAGTGAGATAGATAGATAGATCTATCTATCTATCTATCTATCTATCTATCTATCTATCTATCTATCTATCTATCTATCTATCTATCTAACAGCCTGTTAATACTCGATCTTGATTGATAGATAGATCTAATAGCCTGTTAACACTTGATTTTGGTAGATAGATAGATAGATAGATCTAACAGCCTGTTAACACTCGATCTTGGTAGGTAGGTAGGTTGGTAATTAGGTAGGTAGATAGATAGATAGATCTAACAGCCTGTTAACACTCGATCTTGGTAGGTAGGTAGGTAGGTAGGTAGGTATGTAGATCTAACAGCCTGTTAACACTCGATCTTGGTAGGTAGGTAGGTAGGTAGGTAGGTAGGTAGGTAGGTAGATAGATAGATCTAACAGCCTGTTAACACTCGATCTTGGTAGGTACTGTAGGTAGGTAGGTAGGTAGATAGATTAGAACAGGGGGATACTAGTTCAAAAACTTGGTATGGAAAAACCGAGATCAATTTTGGATTCCTCAACCGCAGCTAAAGTGACTTAAAAAGTGTTTTCAACATAAATGGTGTTCTCCAATGTTATTCAGTGCGGCTATAATGCCATTCTGCAGTTCTACTCAAATCTTGTTAGAGGGTGTCAACTGCCCACGAAATGAAGGTTGCCTCCTCGGCGCTCATATAGAGTTGAAATGCATTGATTGCTTTTGTATTTAAAGTGTGAAGAACGTCCTTCCCGCTAACGACCCTGTCAGCCTCTCCATCACGTCTGACACCACAATTACCGCTTCCAGGGAGCAAAGGAGGGGAAAACAGAAAATGGCCGTCGGAAAGGATGCGTTTTGTTGCCCACTCTCTGCTTTCAGACTCCACTAATGAGCGCCATTCCAGAAGTGGCAATCAGAGGCATTCAGTCCATGAAATTGCCTGTGCGGAAAGGGCGGCCGGACCGCTGGTGGGCTGCATCTGTGTTGCCGCCGGTGGAAAATTAGGAACGGGAGAGAGGGAAGTACAGGTTGGCGGGATCCCACTCGGGAAACCGTGATTAGTTGCGACCTCGTAAATGAAAGGAAAATAGAGGTCAGGGGGAGAACTTATTGGTTTCTGCTACATAAACCGTGACTTCTCCGGGCCAGAAACTGACAACGCTGTCTGGAAAAACACAGGTGCTTCCATTCCCGGGTGGACTAACCCGGTGGCAAATCTTCCTTCCGCCTGCCGTAAATTATCCTAAGTGACGATATCATCAATATCCCGTAGCTTCCAGCGCTAAAACCCGAAATTAGTCTTAGCGCTCCGGCTCGACATATGGAGCTCCTATTTATTTATGAACGGCTTCATTACGACGCGAGAGACAGCTGCTCGCATCTCTTCCCCCTCGCCGGTCTCCGGGTGACGGGGTTTATTTTTCCAGACGGATCCCGTGACACATTAGCTGTGTTTTAATGAACAAAACGCGCGCGTCAAAGTGATCGGCTCGGAATTGCGCAGTTAATTAGGGGATGTGTGGGAGCAGATCAGCTGCTCGGCCTTGTTTTGGGTCTCCGTCTCACCACAAAACATTGACGTGTTAATTCTTAGTCTTTCCTTCAAAAGAAAAGGTTTGATTTAGCCGGGTGTAACACAACTCCGGTGACGTACAGCGCCACCCACGTCAACATTTTGAGTGTTTTGGACTCATCTGTCATACGTCTCTGTTGCATATGCATCCTTAATTACACAGCGCGGCGCGGCCTAATGGAAGTTTTAAATACAGTGGCGCATATGCTGAGAGGGTCTCCAAACAACTTAGTGCATCACTCCTGACAGATGATGGCTGTTGCCGCCGTGTAAAGTGGAAAGTGACCATAAAGATTTAATGACTCACTTGCGCAGGCTTAAGTGTCTTTCCAGGGGGAGGGGTCAATAGTTCCCTTTGGAATTTCGGGGAAAAGGCGGAAAATACAATGCGTGTTTACACCAAGGCTAGTAGGAGGCCTGCTTTTACATGTGCCTGTTAACACACACACACATACACGTATTTACACCAATATTTACGAGGTAAATTGGAATTGTGTATTAATTTTTGCAATTTTTTTAGTTGGAGGCCTGCTTTTACATGTGCCTGTTAACAAACACACACATACACGTATTTACACCAATATTTACAAGGTAATTTGGAATTGTGTATTAATTTTTGCAGTTTTTGGTATTAATTTAGTCTTACTTGGTGACGCCCGTAGTAAAAAAATTAAGTTAGAGCTATACATAAATCATGGATAATGTAATGGCCTGCGTCAATTGTTGGTAATACTCTTGTACAAATAAACTTGACTTAACACACTGATTTTGTATAGTTAGACAAGTAAGCACAAATACACTCACACACTATCTATTTACCTACCAACCCATCCATAAGAAAAATTCTCCTAAAATAATCAGACTTATGTCTCCGACACTGAAATATGAGAAAAATGTATACCAAGTCGACACTAATGTCCCGTAAAATTACATATAGTACATCAGGGTAGCACTGAAATTGAGTTACAGCTCTTTGAATGTTTGAAATGAAAAATATGTTTATTTGTTTTATATTTATTTATATGTAAGTATATATTTATGGATCAGTCGTATTCATTTTCACATTATTTTCTACGAAATTTACAGGTTTGAAGCCTGATATACAGAGTAGCTCTAAATAGTGTGCTGCGAAAATTTGTTTTTTCAATATCGGAGGTCCCAGAGTTATGGAGTTCAAAAATTCAAGGGGGGGGGGGGAATAAAAGAGGGATCTTGACCTTTGGTGTTCAACATGTTTTTACTGTACATATAATGAAAAAAAAAATCATAAAATACATACGGTGGAGTTTGTTACATGCATACTGTTTATGAACAATGAAGAAAATAACTTTTTGAAAAGTTGATCGACAAACCTATTCTATAAGGTATTTTCCCAAAGTTGGGAGTTCGTTAGCATTTTCTTTTTCCATTGGTATTCTGTGTACTCGCGATAAAAATTGACTTAAGTCTGTTATTAGCCTCATTGTCTAGTAACAGCCCCAAAATTGAGCATATTAGGGTACTAGTTTTTGATGTATTCATATGTCTGTAACATTTTTTGTGGAATAAACATTTAAATCGACATGCTGTTCCAAGTTATTAATTCAAATCTCAATACAAAAAAAACCATCAATAAATACTTTTTGAATGCACATTACTGTTAGATTTTTAATAGGCATTTTTCAAAATATACTAATAGAGTACATTAGTATATTTTGTTTTGTTTTTATTCTGATGTAATGTCAATTTTGGACTGAACCAACTTCATATGTTGTCGTCTCTCTCAGAAACATGGCCGCCAAGTCGCACCTCCCGGATTGCCTCGCAAAAATGTTCTGATGTAGCTCGATGATTATAGTGACTCGCAAGCATAGTACGTGATATTTACCAATAAAGTGTGTCGGCAAATGCGAGGTGTTATGAAGTATAGCACGTAACTTCTGAAAGTGGATGCACTCGGTTAATAATTTAAAAGAGCGAGAGCCACAGAAGCCCTTTAACACGTTTCTATAACTCTCAATATTTCACCTCTCACTATCTCATCCTTTTGAATTATTACAGCACTTTAAATTCGAGCCGTCTCCATATTACTTAAGCTGCGAAAAGACACTATATGCAATATAAATGAGCCTTCTGAGAGGAATTTGTATTCACTTTCAATCAGAACCATGTTTCAACAAATGTCTTACAAACGGCGTGCGAGCCCTGCCAGCACCTTTGGCTTACGTGAGACATACGGCGATGATTACGCTGTGAAACTTTAACAGTGCCCGGGCTGAGTAAGAACCGCTGATTTGTAGATGCCGTATCCTTTTATAAGGCACGCCAAGGGTACGGCAACCTTTCCTTTTCTCCTTCTCTTGTTATTCTACACGACTTTTACAAAGTTGCTCTTCCTTTCGGCCGCGCTTTGAATGCTGGAATACATCATGACGGTTTCCCCGCTGGTGTGTCATCTTACCATTTGGGCATCAAGAGGAAGATTAAGCGCGAGTATGTAAAGTGTGGCGGCCATATGCTGCCGAGAACCCTCGGAGGATGGCGGCTATTTAACATGCCGTCCCATCACCGAGGGGGGCTTGGGAAGTAAACGCGGCGCAGACGTGGTCCGTGTGTCCATCTGATGGCGGATGGAAGGGAGCAGGAGGGGTGCGAACAAGGGATGGGCGCGAGTGTGCCTCGTTGTTGCCGCCCTGAGACCCCGCACATCTGTTGTGCGTTTGTGTGGCTCATCGTCACGTCTTTGCGTCAGGGGGAAATTGTGATGCGTTAATGCCTGCGGAGGTCATTGAAGAACATCCGGTAGAGCTTTTTCATAACTGCATGGATGTGCCACACTATTGTGTCAATTTTGTTTCAGGAACACAGAAAACTACCCTAATTCCCCAAATGTAAGATGCACTTTTTTCCCCAAAATTGAAGGCCAAAGGTACGGGTGCGTCCCAGAAACACATTGCACATTGTCGGACGTTTTCTTACTCACAATAACGACATGACTGTCATTATTTTCAATAAAAGATGCAAGCAGACTGAACCACCATCCGTGTCATTACAGGAATATTATTAAAAAGGAGAGGATCATGTAAAAGTTATGATGTCTCCAGCTGATTCAACTGGCAGAGTACAGACCTGGTGTGTACCAGTTAGAGAAGATGGTGAGGTATTCCAGTTGACTCGTTCAATAATTGCGGTCTTTTGGCATATAAACACAATCATAAACTTGGTGAAACACAGACACTACGCAACCTCAGGTATTTATGGTAAAATGAACTCTATTTCCGTCCCACCCAAATCAAGGGTGCGTCTTATATTTAGAGAATTGCAGTAAACTACAACGCACCCATGAGACATCATTGAAAAGACCGGGATGTCCTCTAATGTCTACTTTCGGACTAGTAGGGAGCGCCACTTAATGGGAACAGGAAAACCCTCACGATAAGTAAATATGAGGTTGCCCGGACCCCCCCGACATTGTACATATATAAAGAAAGTGTATAAAATGTATTTTAAAAAACACATCCCTGTCTTTATTTCCCATGCCCGGTGATTTTCTAACCATAGTACAGAGGTAGAACAGGACAAATGTCTTTTTTTGGGCAGAAACATTCTTTTCTTTTACAACACACAGTGCACAAGAGCATGGTGAACGGCCGCTAATTCTCCCTGCAGTCCTGGGTACTGCCCGCAACCCACCTCCCCCCACCCATTCTACACAATGCAAATTTTCTTAAAGGGCAACGTTTTCTCTCATGCATCCGCTCATAGAATGGTGAGCAGTGATTTAGTTTTAATCAAAGGTGCCTTCATTTGCGACTGAGCAAGATCGAGTATTAACAGGCTGTTACATTGCTTCAGACGCCCTTTCGGACTGAGCTTGGGAGTGTTATTCCAGTACTTTGGGTAGGTACTGCTGTAAAAAGACCGTCTGAAGAAATAAAAAAAAAAAAAAACACGAAGCACTGAAGTGACAAAGGGACACCGCAGCCCAAAAACCAATGTCCACTAATTTAGACGACAAATATGCTGGGTCTTAGGAGGATATAAACACCAATAGTTACCCCCTCCCCACTGCCCATCCTATTTTTCTTATTTGTTGTGCCCCTCTGTTATTGCTTCCCTGCCTGGGCTGGACAATTTCGCCGGTTTGGTATGCAGCGAAACGAGACGTTGCCTTATCTACTTAATGGATTATGAGCAAGGGAACCAAAACAGAGGCTGGAGCAGATGATGAGGGGCCTTCCTAAAGGGCCGACAGTAAACTGGATTGTCGTCAGATAATGAAAATGCTTCACAGCCTCTGTTTGGGAAGAGGGATTTAGAAAGTACAATAATTGTGATCTAAAGCTTTGCGCTTAAAAATTCTGAAGGTTCGATAAGTCGTTTTTTTTTCATTGTTTTCCCAGTCGCCAAGCTCACAGACCCAATCTAAATATCTAAACTTTTAAAACTAAGTTTTGGATATGCAACGCTTATTCAATTAATATAGAACTAATCAACGTACAAAATAACGATTATTGTCAATAATTTGGTAATCATTTAGAGACATGAAAATCTTTAGAATTGCAATGTTTCGAGTCAATATCAGATTTGGTTCATCCTACATGCAACAGATTTATTTTTGTCTTGAATTGATCAATGATCAATCTTTTCTGATGTCTTTTCTACACGAAAAGCACAAGTTTGACACTGCTATGTATACCCTCTCATAAGTTAGCTAAGCGCTAAGCTAGCTAGTATGACAGTTGCGATCTGGATGGATTTAAAAGTTGACCGAAACGAAAATCTACACCGGGTTCTGAAAAATGAAAACCTTTCAATACATTAGGGGGTCATTTTAGTACGTTGGGCGGAAAAGTGAATATTTACCGTTACCAAATCGTATTTTTCAAAATGTTTGGACACTATTGAGAAAAGATTGATAGATTGAAAGATTGATAGTCTGATTTTCTGTAAATAAACACGTTTTTTTGCGTATTCATTAAGAAGTCTCATTGGATATTCTTTTTTTGAAGTCCTCAGCCATGATCTGTTTGAGCACGTGTGTCATTTTTGATTCCCTGGGCCACCAGCTCGTTATCAAAGTCATCATAGAAAGAAGTTCGAAGTTTCTTTATTATTCTCCATCTTTATCCTGATGAGATTTGCATCCGTCAGGGGAATTTCACCTGAAAGAAATTCACTTAGTCCAATCTTCTTGAAAATCTCTGATTACGATTCTTGTGCGTTTAGGCTCCTTTGGCAACGGTAAGAAGAAAAAAGGCCGAGCCCCCAATGAGCTTTAGGTCTTATTTATCGATTGAGTCGAGACAGGTTCACTTGAATGGTGTTGACTTGCCCGAGCGATTCTTGAAAGTATGTTCAGCCTCCAGTCAAATCCAATTGCTTTGTTTGGGGAGTTGTGTTTGCTTTTGTCAGATTTAAGATTCCAACAATTGAATCCTCACGACAGGCTTTTTCCTGCCTGGTGTAGTTTGTTTATTTTTCTTTTGTCCTCAACATGGCTATTAAAATATTCAGTATTTGCTTTTGGACCCTAGTCGACTTGTTGTTAAAGGTCATTTTTTTTAAGGTTATGGACAAGAACTTGTAGTAGATTGGAGTTGTTCATTGTTTGACTTGTTCCCAGCCGTGTTTTTATTCCTCAGAAAGCAAAGTTGTTTCCTGGCTCGCGTATCCGGGAGGTTGAATCGGTTCGGCGTTTTGAGCTTCACGGACTCCAACGTTGCCCGTTATCTCGGAGTTCTAGCGGGATGCGCTGCCTACAGTCGGCCGAGTCGCTATTTTGGGCCGCGGCTATTATCTGTGTCGGGCTAATCTTTGACTTCTCCCGATAGCGTATCTGACCTTCTCTGTGTCATACCTTGCAGAGCATCGCGTTTGGTTTTCTCTCCCAACAATTTGAGTACAGCAAGAGTGAATGTTGCTGAAGCCTTTTCTGCCAAACAGTTTTTTCTTTTCTGTGTTCCATAAGTACTCCAGAGGAAAAAAAAAAAAGCATTTGTGAGAGCAACAGCCTTCGGGCGTTGCGCCAAATAAAAAAATGCTTCTTTTTTTTCAAAAACCCTTCACACACTTCACTCAAAAAGTGTTTGCTTGTTTTCCGTTGGTATTCTCTCTCTCTCTCTCTTTCTCTCTCTCGCTCTCTTTCTCTCTCTGTTCTTTTTCTGTTTTGGTTTGAACTCTGACATCCGAGTCTGCCCCAGGATGTCTGTCACAAACTGCAGTCCAACGTTGTGACAATGCTTTTGTTCTTCCCGTGCCTTTTATGACCTTCTTTTTCTTCCTCTTTCTGTTCTTTTTGTCTATTTGTTCCCTTTCAAGGTCTGGCGCACCTGACGTTAAACGACCAAGGTATGGGTTCATTCCTTTTTGTTTGGGTCTCTTTTCTTTTTTTTTTTTTTCTTGACCCCCGAGGATTTGACTCCTTCCCCTCAGCCCTTTGAACAGCTTTTCTTTTTCTTACCCTTTTCTGACCTTTCCTCTGTACCATTCGAATCCCCCCCATCTTTTTTTCAAACCCTTGGAACGTATTCCCCCGAAATGCTCCTCGCATCTCACCCCTCCGCCCTCTTCCTTGTGCCATTGTGTTTTTCCACCGCGATCACCAATGTGTGTCCCACCCCTTGTCCTGTCCTATGGCTAACGTCCTGGACCTTCATCCCCTGACCAACTTTGACCCCGATGACTTCACTCACCCCGGGGCTGAAGGTAACGCTCTTCTGCTATCCCTTCCGCTTGTTCGACGAGAAAATAAAAGTTTTCGTTGGGATCGTGTTTGCCGGTCATTCACTGACACTTCAACGTGAAAGTGTTTGTGTTGAATGTGCAGAGTTTCCATCACCACTCTGCTGACATTCCGATTGTTTGGCAATCTTGTGAGTTTTAAAGGGCTCTCGTTCAGGTTTTCGAGATAGCTCACGTAATAGCTGCTGGATCTCAGAAGAAAACACGTCTGCTGTTGTTGTGATCTCTCCGATGACCGTTTTCATGTCCAGTCCCTTCACAGGCTTCGTTCACCGTGCGCCGCGGCTCGCCGTTTGTCTCAAACGCTCAAATCATTTGCGACCGGCTTCTAACGCGTTTTGTTTTTTTTCCGTGCCATCCTTCAGTCCCATTGGCAACACTTCCTCATGGCTCTCTCCTTCTGTTGACCTTTCTGTGCTGCTGGCCTCCAAGTGAGGACTGTCTTCCCCCCCTCTCGGTTTTGCTCTCCTCATTTGTTGACCTTTGGACGCCACCGGACGCTCAGTCAGAATTGTCCGCAGGAAAAGAAAAAGGGAAGTGTCAACGCTGAGTTCATAAAATCGAAAGGAGTGAACAAGAGCAGGAGTCAGTGAGTGTTCTGACCTTTTCCGAGAGAGTGTGTGTGTGAGAGAGAGAGAGAGAGAGAGAGAGAGAGAGAGCGAGAGAGAGAGTGAGAGAGAGAAGCTTCCTTTCTTTTATTCTATGATTCATGCGGGCAAAGATCACTTTGCTTTAACTCCAACCCTTCAGTCTTGAGCCTCATTCACGCAGATGTGAAAACACAGGCACTAAATCAGACGGACAGCATGGTAAAAAGACCTGCGGGATAGATACTGTCGCCATCCACTTGACCGTTTGATTTAGCTAGTTTTTTATATGCTTGTGTCTTTATTGAAGTAAATTGAAAAGACCTGAATAGAATTTGACTTTCAAACAGTTTTTCTTCTTAGGCCAAAGTTAAGTTCAGGGCTACAGCTATGAATATTTGGATATCATAATGTAAAAAGTGTAAATTCGATTGAATAAATGGTCAATCAGTACAAAAATCTATATTCTTGCTTGCCTCAAGAATTTTTTGAAGCGATATACTCATATTACTAGAGTAGTACTCTTATTTGCCTGCGTCCCAGATGTATACTTTGCAAAAGCAACGCAGACACATCGCTTTTGGCATTAAAATATTAATTATTGTCCATTTATTCTTTTATAAATACAACCACTTATGAACTTTTTTACCAATTCATCCATGTTTGTTTTAATCTCGCTGGTCAAATCTCGTTTTTAACCGAAATCTCATCGTGGTGAGATTTCGTCTGCAGGATCTCGTCAGTGGAAAAAAGTGCTTTCGGCTCTAAACAATGTCAACTCAGCAATTTATTTGCTATCAGTGACAAGTCAAATAAGAGACATTCAGGTAAAATGGGCCCGAAAATAAAACACTAAAACAAAACGCTTTGGTAGATCGAGAGGAGGAACAAAACAGATATGTTGAAGCTTAGCAAATCAACCCTCATTTCTACCAAAATGGACTACTTTATATCAGTGGTTGCAATTTTAAGACGATGGTGACGTATGCTACTTGTTAGCTCTTTCTATTATTTTAATACATTTTACAGTTTTCAAGTAAAAAATGACATACATTTGTTGTTGAACTCACATCTTTCAAGGCCATCTCATTCTAGCAACATGATAAGTGAAAGAGTCTTTGTTCCAAAGAAACTAGGTGCTAAGCGAAAAACCAAATCTTATACTTATGTTCGATTACATTCATTTCACCCCTAAAGTTCATCCCAATGGTCCCGAGACTTAAGCCGCCCCATATTTGTCCCCTTACACTCTACAGCTAATGTTATCCATAAAAGTTTGTCCTCGCTGTGTATTTCAAGCCGTAATCTTGTCAACAGCCACACGCGCATCCAGATAATAGAAAGTACCAGATGAATGTGAAAACACACATTAAGACATTATCGATCCAAAGGGATTAGTCTTAGTCTGTAAGCAACATGTATGGGAGCCTTTTCGAGCGAGATGATATCACCAAGCTGGTAACTTGAACAAAGGACACATGCAAATACAAATCGGTTATACAGGGAACCAGCTGATTATTCATCAAACATTGCCCGGCCAGCCATTTTATATTGATCACCTTGTTTCCAGGATTAATATGGTTTGCTCCCGTGTGGATGGACCAAAAAGGGAGAAAATCGATAAACCTATTTAGAACATTTGACGCGTTAGCAAATTACCTGATTTTTTTTATTTTTTTTTTTCTGGAAGAAAAAAATCTGATTTGCATGCCCCTGCTTCCCTCGGGCGTTTGTGCATGAACGTGAAGCAAAAAGTAACCAGGCCTGTATTTAACGGAGGCCGCGGCCCCCGTTAATGATCGCGAGCTGTCACGTCAGCCGTCATATAACAGGGCCAGCAAAAATCAATGTCGAGTCTCCTTAAAGCTGCCGCTGTCCTTCATCGCTGATGCAAGGACGAACCCCAGGCCTCAGTCACCGCTGATCTCTATCTTGCCGTCTGGAGGAGCATTTCCAACGCCGCACGCTGGGCAGGCGAAAGATAAGGTGAAATGGCTAACGTTTCCCCACCCCACCAAAAATATGGCTTTTTACAAAAATATCCCAATAAATAATTACCTAGAAAGTTGTTCCCATGAGATAATCGGGCTGCCCTTCAAACATCAGCCAGTTGGATGATATTTTCTGATTATTTTAACTTTCAGCGTGTATACAGTGGGCCCCCGGTTTACAAACCCCCTGTATTACATATTTTTCATTTTACGACGTGGACCGCGGCGTTTTTTTATCCCCCTCTTACGCACAAACCTTTTTGTCCCCCTCTTACGCACAAACCTTTCGTCTTACGAACCATCCAACATGCTGGTCAGTGTGTCCGCACTATTTTTTTCGCTTTGCTGCATCAACAAAAACAACTTTTCTCGCATGTCACAGAAACGCCGATATGCTATTGCTCTTATTAGATAGAAATAGAATAGAAACGGAGCAGGAGATAATAAAAAAATACGAAGGAGGCGCACGCTTAGTTAACCTTGCTAGTGAGTATGGTCGTAACCGCTCGACAATATGTACAATTCTCAATAACAAGGAAGCTATGATAGCAAGCAAGTCTTCTAAGGGCAAGACTTTCCTTGTCAGGGGACGGACCTCGGTCGACAACAAGCGTACAGATATCAGGTATCGATAGCGAGATGACTTTTCTTTAAAATTGTACTTATTATCTGTGACCGCTCAAGAGTCGAGCACTCGTATTGGTCTAAAAAAGGAAAAAATATAAAGAAACGTATCGATAAAGACATTCAGTGAAACCGTTGTTAAAAAGCGATGATTACGGAAGTTATTCGAAGGATCTAAATTCCGTGATGAACGAACTTTCACTCATACAGTACAGTATAGCGCTTTTCTACCTTGGGTACTCAAAGCGCTTGACTCTAACTATTCCTTTACCTACTGATGACAAAGCATCAGAAGCAACTGGCAGTTCAGTGTCTTGCTCAAGGACACTTTGACACGGACTTGATGGTCAGGGGTTCGAACCCACAGCCTCTCAGCTGGGAGACGACTCAGCTCTGAGATTGCAGATCCCTTTCACTGCTGGGTTATTCGGTCGCCATGAAAACTATGATCAAATTTCTTGTATTTCAGGAGTCAGGTAGATGCTGAGAATAAAATTAGGCGAGCACTAGCAGAAAGTCTTCCAGCAGGTCTAATGTAGATCTCCTTGAAGATACCGCCTGGGAAATGAAGGGAGTATCGAGCCTGATCTGTATCTAACCCGCAATGTAATAGACTAGGTCCGGGTCACGATAGCCATCTAGCTCACTGAGTCCACTATATAGACCGGCTGCGTTTTGTGTGACCACACTTTTGAAAGGGGAAACGCTTTATTTTAAATGAATTTTCCCTCTAAAATGAAGAGCTAAAAGAACATTGAAAAGTTTCTACGTCTGCGACCGTTCTAATCGCCAATCTCAAGAGTTCATTATTGTGGCCGAGTAGTCCATTTAAATGGCGTAATTACAGTCGGCGGGCTGATGTTGATTGACAGGGCTGGGCGGAGGCTACGCCACGGGACCTTGAGCGGTGAGGTGTGTGAAGGTCGTTGCCGGTCCGTCGAGCTGCCACTCTTCGGATCGGTCGGAAGCGCGCCGCGGCGTTTCCGAGGCGAGGCACGTGCCATTATTGGCAGCTTCACTTGGAGAAAGTGACAGCGTGAATCATGCGTGCGGTCAACACTCTTCAACGGCATTTTTTTTCTGCACCTTTCACACTTTTTTTTGGCACTGTCCAGGACGATGACCTCTTCCACATCATCATCTGCTTCAAATGACAAGTTACTAGGGGTCGTCAAATTCAATACTTATATCAGATATCAGTCTGACATCAGTCTACAACCTGAAACTGAAACGACTTTGGAAACACGCCACCAGAAGCATGAGTTTGCTAACTTTGTCCACTGGCAGAATATTGGCAACCGTGTATTGAGCATGTGCCACGTAAATAACGTCAAACTGGCTCTTATTCAAGGTTTGATACACTTGCGAAGGTGAAAATATGTCAAGTTTCAAGCCTGCCTCTTATAACGCTGCGCTAGCAGATTCCCACATTGGAAACGCATCACCAGAATTGCTGAGATCATTACAGTTTGACTACATTTCCCATTAATCTTATTCACAGAAGTAGGAGTTCCCAGTTCTAGTTCCGGCATGACGTGAACGTGAAAGTTCAGTGGATCCCCGGGTTACAGCGTCCCCGCCTTAAGTTTTTTTCACATTACAAAGTGGAATACTACGTTTTTTTCTCTTTATGGCAGTTTTCACGCTTTACGGCATCAAGAATAATTACAAATTTGCGGGTCTGCTCCTGGCCTCATCACGGCGTCCCTACGATGCTGGTCTGCTATTGGTCGGTGTCACTGCGTCACTAAGATGCTGGTCTGCTATCGTCAACCATGTAATAAACACGTAGCATGTAAACAACGGTACACTGGCTGTTATTCAACATTTGATGCAGTGGTGAAGGCGAAAATATACCAAGGTTCAAGAGCAAAGTAAGCCTACCTCTTATGTTATTGCGCTACCTTTGCCCCATTAAGAATACAGCGCTGTGAAAATGAATACCCGCCTCTAAGCGACTGAATATTGCAAAATGTCTGTCAACAACAACAGTTCAAAACATGTTTGTTTGGCGAGACTTTTTCATGTTATAATATACAGTATATATATATAAATGCACAAGGGACCCATGTAATTTGTATGGTGTGATGAGTACGTTGAGTCAAGGCTACCAGAAAGGTGAACATGTCTGAAACATTTATCATGCGGTCTGAAACACGATTTGAAATAAATCAAATAAATCATTGAAATAATAAATAAATGCGGATTATTTCTCGTTGAATTCACATGTTGACTTCAAGCGTTTAGGTATTCGTTTTCAGTTCAGAACCGATAAACACAAGTTTTTCCCTTTTCTGCTACTATGTCAACAGTTCCCAAATGTTAAAAAATGTCACATGCACGCGGATACGCATAATTTCAACAGAACTTAATCAAATTTGGCCAGTGGGGCATTCATCTCAGGGGCAGTGTGGTTGGAGTGTGGGAATTGGATCCAGGTCGGGTTTTACAAGTTGTAATTAAGGGCACTGGGGGGTAAGGGGAGGGTGGAGCGTGAGATGGGTGACATATAGCAGGAGATGGAGGTGTACGCCAGATAAGGCGGCGAGGTGAGGAACGCTGTTGGGATGACTAATGACTCGCAGAAATAAATAAATACAAAAGCAACAACTGCGTATGCCCCCCCCCAAAAAAAAAAAAAAAAAAAAACATCAGCGAGCAATCGCAGCACTTATCTTGTTTCGTTTGACATTTCATTAATTGTAACATTTTCTAAAGAGTTTTCCAAAGGAAGCTTCAAGGGCAGCCATTGGGAGTAGGCGCATTCTAAAGTATCCTTTATTATAGGAGAAATTCCCGTAAAACAAGATTTCTGACTACCGTATTTTCCGTACTATAAGGCGCACCGGATTTTAAGGCACACCCTCAATTAATGACATATTTTAAAACTTTTTCCAAATACAAGGCGCACCAGATTATAAAACGCACCCTCAATTAATGACATAGTTTAAAACATTTTTAATCACAATATCGTAATACTCAAAGTAATAACAATAATAACTCAAATAATAACTCTAAACTCTCAATAGCATAATAAGTCAATGTCAATATGAGCAACCTTGTTCAACTGTAAACACACAAAAGAAACAGGTAAAGTTTACTTTATCACTTCATTCCCCATCTACCAATCCCAATCTCAATGTTGATCCATATGTAAGGCACACCTGATTATAAGGCACACCGTCAGCTTTTTGAAAACAAAATAAGGCTTTTAGGTGCGCCTTATAGTGCGGAAAATACGGTAAATTGAATCAATGAGAACAAGATTTTTGCAATATTTGTAATGTAATAGACTGCCAAATATAAAGTTTCCAGTTTTTAAAGTTTTCTTTACATGAAGCAGACTGTGAGAAAATGTACTCTTAATACATGCATGCAAATATAAACATAAACAGGAGAGTCACTTTTGCTACAGCTCATTTTTCAGCTGTAGCTGAGAGATTGTCATAATGCGTATTAATGCGGTGTCATTTTTTTAAAAAAATTTTCAGTAAAATCTCTTTGTCGGATATGCCAATATTTTACCATTCATTTCTTCATCGAAGTCAATCTGGTAACCAGTGGCTGTGTTAACAACAGACAGACAGACAGAAAGAAAGAGAGATACTATAGCTAGCTCAAAAACCCCAATTTGGGGAAAATCAGAAACCTTCACAAGGGACCACAGGTGGGAGGAGCCCCCTTCCAGGCCCACGGGTTGAAGTGGCTGCTGCATGTACCAATTACAGACAAATAAATACAGACTATTTGACTTTGAACTGCTTTTTGACTGCACTATTCTGCGGGTGTTATGTTTAAAATATGCTAAACATGCTGGCACATTCGATTTGTTGAAGATAGGATAAGCTGTTATTGTAAGCAGGCAGTTCCAAAAGTTAGAAAAAAATTGATAAAGACGAGAAAAAAAAACTTTGATATTCAGTGATCCCTCGCTACTTCGCGCCTAGTCTAACGGAGAGCCGCGGTTATATTAGCGTAGCCCGGCTCTCTAATTAAAGTGAAGCCTGTATCTTACCAAACAGAGTTTCCGCTTGAAATTCAGATTTATTACAAAACAAATCACAATAAGAGCTTTGCGACGCGGAAAATCGTCTCTGTCAACACCGTGTGTGACTTTGGTTAGCACGGCTCTCGGGCACACCTATAAAACACGTGATTGGTCACCATGGAAAATCACATCGGGGGAACGCTGCTCTGCAGTTTTTCACTTAACGTGAGGAGTTCCGGTCCTCATTAACCGTGGAAAACGATTGATCACTGTACCATCTTTTTGCGTAAATATCTGAAGTTATGACCAGCGACTTATAGTGTCTGTGACAAAAAAAAAATGTCACACATGAGCCATGAATACTCTGTACAATAAACGAATCCCAGCCAGGATTTTAGCGCCGTCATATGGAAATGTAGATTGCGGCTAAATTGATAGCTGTAGAGGGAAGTTAATGTCCGCTCATTTAATATTGTTACATCGGGGGGAAAAACACTGGAGGGTAGACTTAGATGTAAAGTCATGCGCAAAAATAATTGCTCTGACTTTCCCTCTCCTGCAGGAATGTGATGTTTCCGCACGTAGTAAATAAAAAGGAAGGAGAAGCTAATCCCTTCAGCGAGGGAGGAGGACAGCCTAATGAAATATGTTGACGCACAAATTAGACTCTTCTAATTGAATAAAGGGGATTTCGAGAAGGGCGCGCATATTAAGATACACTATGCCAAGCCGGGGGAAACTCATAAAGCGGCGCAAGACGACGCCTCGGGGAGGGCGCCATGTCAGTCCGGCGTTTTTTATCTTGGTTTCACTTTTGCAAATGTCTTACTCGACTCTAAGGGGAAAATCTTGCTCCGGAATTTGCGACCGGTATTGTATATCCAAAACCGTTAGCGACGAGCGGAGATTTCGGGTGAAGACTTGGTAAACTCGGCTATTAGTTGTCCACCTGAGCTAACCTCATACTAATTTTGGTACAACACACACCGCAGGAGGTGAGCGGTGTTTTGCTCGCCCAAGCGTGCCGGCGCAGGCAATGAGGCAAGCGGAATAACATTAAAGCTCCTTGTCGGAAATTGCCATCCGTGACGACGGTAAGCGATCCCTACCGTCAAAGCGTTTTTTTTAGCCGTGATAATAAAGGACTTTGAGGGTGCTCACTTTTGCAAAAATCAAATTTGATAAAACATCCTGAGGCTGTAAACTCCAACGGCAAGTTAGAATCCCTTTGACCCAGCCAATTAATTGGTAGATTAATTGACTAATACCAGTCTCAAATGAGTAATTTAATCAAGCATTGGAGTTGTAACTACGCACCATTAACCCTGGTGGAGGAGTACAGCCTGAGTCCCACATTTGAAGACTGAACTCCCGGAAATGTACGCGGGAACCTTTTGAAGAACATTCAAGGTGCCCTTCATGTTCTGTTTTCATCCACTGCTTTTGCATTCGTGTCCACTGTTGTGGACATTTGTTTATGGCCTATAATTTTCCACTCATTGGAGATACTCTATTAAATGGGTATTTTCATTGATATGCCATGTGATTGGGTGGAATGCAAATAACATTGCCGTCTTGCTGAAACAAATTGGACAACGGTGGACACAAATGACTAGCCCAGGTCTCAGGAGAATATGTCACTACGTTGCTGATACAGAAGTGTGCCGCTTCCAATGTGGAGTAAAGCATTTTTGACAGGCAAATTCATTCAAACATACAGTGTTAATTCTAGCTACAAAAGTAATTCGTTTCGGAAGTGATTTTGTTACGTCAATCTTTCATAAGTAGAGCCGCTTTTTACATGTAAATAGCCTAATCCGTTCCAACCCTCCAAACATGCTCAGAAGTCCTTTAAATCAATAATATTAAATGATCAAAAATGAATAAATAAATGAAACGGTAACAAATACATACTGGAATTACATTAGTGCGCAATAATCAAAATATCATGCAATGAATAATAAAAAAAACTCCTAAACCCGTTAAATTAATCATTAAGTATAGCAGTTGACATTATGAATACAGTTCACTTGTTTTCCTTGATATGTTGCTGGTGTGTTGGTGATGAGTGCTGAGAGAGACACCTTTTTAGGATGTTTTATTTGTATGTTTTTATTTTGCATTTCCAGTGATCCGTGAATCATTTACAAGTCCACAGGAGCATCACTATTTATTTCTTGGATTATTTAGAACCTGAAGTTTACTTAAGTTTAGTTTGGAGTCATGCAAAGTGCTTCCTGTGTGATGTCATTGCCAGAGTGCTAACGACAATGCTAACGTCAGGCCAAAGTGGTGTTACTTATGTGTTTTTATGTGAACATGTACAACGTTAGCTCTAGCTAATGTTTATTTTATGTTTGTTAGTTCTACGGTGTAAATTGTTGGTGGGAAGTGTGAATGAAATGAGTACAGATGAAAAGTGGAAGACCAAAGTAAATATCAATGCAAAAAACTATTGTTTTGTTGGGGAGCAAGCCCGCATATCAATAATTATAAAAATCCATCACAACCTGTCTATTCATCTGTGTCTACCTTAGTAGAACGGTTAATTTTATATAAATTTTGACCAGTTGGCGCAACCCCTGTAAGCCCCAAAACCCCAAAAAACGGAGCGTTTTCGATAATGCCCCTGGGCGCAGTCTTGTCCGTGCACATACCCTGTGGCATTATGGGAAAAAAAAGATGACTTTTTGAAATCAGAAGTAAAGGAAAAGAGTTTCTTGATTTATTGTTGAAGTTACTGTAACAAAACAAGCCAAAATATTGCAAAATCTCGAATTTATTCTTTGCTATACATAACAAGTTAAAATTTTGGAAATTACTTTAGCAAGGGATCGTGGAAATTGAAATGATTTACTTTCGTGGGCCACATAAAATCATGTGGCGGGCCGGATCTGGCCCCCTGGCCTTGAGTTGGATACCCGCGCTGTAGTTCAATTGTTTAAAAAAGAAAAAATACAACTTTTCTCATGCTCGAGTTTATGCTTTATGACATGGAAAACGTGCTATGTTGTAACTTTTATCCTTCAAATACGTTCAAATGTTTTGGGACCAAGTTTGACGGTGAAAAATGTTTACTCCACATTGACGGCTCCGCATTTCAATCCCCTGAACATTTTCCTCTTCAGATTTTTAATTTATAGCTTGTGGATACTTGCTGGAACTTCTCACAGAGTCTGACAGGCATCATCAGGTGTTACTTACGATTTTCATTTATACGATCAGGCGCTTTGGAGCGTTTATGAGCAGAAAGCGTTCAACTAGCCGCTGATTATATTTGTTGATCGTATCGCCGGTCGTCAAATTGAATTACAACACTTTAAAAAAAAATAGACTGCGCTGTTTATTGTGAGCTATTTAAACAAGCTTCTATTCGAAGCTTTTTACATAAATCATGTGGAAAATCTTTTTAAATACTCTTGTTCTCCCAAATGTATAAAAACATGACACGTTGGACAGTTTAAAACCAAAGTCTGAGTGACACGGCTCCACGGTCATTTGAATACTTATCCATGCAATCTCTATTTTGTTGGAAAGAAAAAAAAAAACATTTTGTCACATCCAGCGTTTTAGTGTTGTTCCATTTGACTGGCACGCTCTGGCAACCTCAAATTACACATTGGCTTTCTGGCTGCAAATTGCAGAGCCCCTTTGTGGAGAAAAAAAAAAAAAGGGGGGTGGCGGCTAGGCGGTGAGGGTAGGGAAGCAAATCATTTCATGAAATAAGCTATCAAATATGGATGCAGAAAGAGGAGCTTATTCCGAAAACAAAAATAGACTGCTTGGATTCCACTCCTAAAAAATTCCACGGACAATCTCCATGTCGATGTGGGGGTTACCAGATCCCGTTGAGAGGCACTTGATATCAGAGGAGAGGTATGAGCAAAGAGCAGCAAAAGGGGATTTGGCGAATTAACAGGCTGCAGCCTCAGCATCGAGTCCAGGGGATTAGGGCCAGGACCGCCGTCCAGGAGAGCGACGGTGCTGGAAACACGATCAGTGTTTGCGAGGAGCAGTGTCACATCAGAGTGCTTGCATGAAGCAGTTTCTTCTCCAGATGTGCTCTCAAAACCCCCAACGGCTCCCCACTTTTCCAAAATTGTTTGTTATGGAAGCGCCGGACTGCCAATGTGGCCTAAACATTTTTGATGGGCAAACTCATTTGAACGTACAGGGGACCCCGAAAGTAATCTGTTTAGCGGTCGGGATCGTGAGGCGAAATCGTCGTATGGCGGACAATAGAAACCAATGATAATTAGCTAATTCGTATAAAACCCCAGATAAAAACATCAAAATTGTGTATGCATGTTAAAAATGAGCAACAAAATAGTATAGTAAGTGCTATATATATATATATATATATATATATATATATATATATATATATATATATATAATCGAAACCAATGATAATTAACTAATTCGTATAAAACCCCAGATAAAAACATCAAAATTGTGTATGCATGTTAAAAATGAGTAACAAAATAGTATAGTAAACAAAATAGTATGAGTAACAAAATAGTATAGTAAGTGCTATATATATATATATATATATATATATATATATATATATATATATATATATATAATTAAATATATAAATGATTTATTTGTAGTGATGTGATTTGAGCTTGTTGTGGCCATATTCCCTAGCAAGGGTAGCCTAGCCTAGCTTAGCCTAGCCTTTTTTCAAACATGTCATGTTGCTCAAAGGTAAATAAAACCTTTATAACTGTTTTTATTTATGATGGTATTTAATTGTATACATGTATAATAAATCTAGATAGCACTTACTAAAGTATTCTGTTACTAATTTTATATTTCATACATATTATACATAAGTAGCACTTCCTATACTATTTTGATGCCAATTTTTCATCTGTATAAACAATCTTGATGTTTTTACCTGGAGTTTTAAACGCATTAGCTAATTAACATAGGTTTGGATACGCCATACGGCGAATTCGCGTTACGATACCAACGGCGGAACGGGTTAATCTCGTAAACTGGGGGCCCACTGTACGTTCAAAGTGTAAACACCTTTAAATGAGTTTGTCAAATATGTGAACCTCACTTAGGCAGTTCCGCCTCTCCCGTCATTTAACGCGATATAAACAAACAGCGGTAGCATTTTAGCCCCGTGTAGCATTTTGACTCGTTTCTGGAATTGTGCCATTCTCCTTTGTCTGCGATTGCACTCCATTTGCGAAAGCCGCGCTGACTGTTTTGATGGCGCGTCCCGTTCCATCTCGAGAGCCTCTTAAGCTCTCTGGGAAGAGCAGCTCAGTGGGACCACGCACTCCTCCAGCAAGGCCAGCCACTCGGCTGAGTCTCCGTAGCGGTTACCTGGCAACAGAGCCTCCTCCGGTCACCTCTCGCCGCGGCGGCGAACTAATAAATACCAGAGGTGGACAGTTCGTCGGTACGGTTTCTCGGTCACAAACGGGCCGACGGACCGCCGGATGACGGAAATAGTTTAAAATTGACAAACTGAGACGGACGGAACATTAGATTTCGTCTTCGTTTTTGTAATCGTAACCACTGTCGCTCTCTGTGATTGTTTGTCGCCTCACCAAGTTAAAGCTCCCAAATTTCAGACGTGTTTAAATTCATTTTTTAATTTATGGAAGTGTAAACACAGTCTTAGCAGGATGCAAGCTTACATACCGTATTTTCCCAAACTTAGGACACTTTTTTTTTTTTGTACCAAAAATCGAAGCCAAAAGTATGGGTATGTTCTTTAAATGCTAATTTAAAGATTATTGTTATTCACATATTTTTTTGAGCGAGGGAGATTTCATCCGTCAGCCACATAAACCGAGTTATGATGTAAAGATGCGTATCTCTATCGGACCTATTTTTACAGTAATTACGGTAATGGGACAAGCTAGACGGCGCAAGTCAGTTGGCTGTTAGTATGCAGTCCATAAATTGGGGCGAACAGCAGCTGTGTTAGCATTATTAACGCGTTATTATCATTAAAAGAAGCAAGCATACCGAACCGACGTCCGAGTCTGTCCTTGTTCACATGCAGGGACATTACAGTAACTTTCAAGACGAGACCGATTCTTGTAGCAGAGCAGGTTAGAAACTTTGATGTAAATCAATGTACTCGGAAACTGAACAGACTGGTGCGAGAGAGAATGGAGGTAAATACTGATTTATGACAATTAATGTATAACAAACAAATATCAAAACAAAAAAATTTGAATAAATTACAAATGTGAGGTTTATTCTGTATTCTTCAAGCTCTCCAATTATTTGTTTACTTATGACTTATTATGGAATTTTGCGCTTTTAATCTGGAAGCCCGCATCGTATTTCTGTTTCCTATTTTACGTACTCCGTTAGCATTCACCTCTTAGTGGTACTGTAGTCAATGGCGGTGTTAGTACATTTCATTTTATTCCAATTCCTATTGATGGTTTGCACTGTTGTCCGTATTTTATCGTATGCTATCACCAAATTGTTGGTGCGTTCTAGGCACGGTAACATAGAATTTTACCCTTAAATTAGGTCTTATACACAATTACGTCTTATACTTGGGGACTTACAGTATTGACCATTTATTTAAGGGAGGAATGTCTTTGATGTATGGCACTGAGAACAGCTGGTAAATCATCGTTGTGAGTTATGGTTTTATAAACTGAACTGCATACTGCACACAATCTTGCTCAGGGCATTTATTGTACAGACCTAAAGTAAAAAAGCAATACTTCGGAGTTGAGTATGAAGCGATTTTTGTGTTATTTTCTTTTTAAGTATGATTTGAATGAATAAATCGAAGCTAAGGCAATGGATGTTAAAGTTACAGCTGAAGTTTTCTTTACAGTTGCTTGGTGTAGCTATGCTAATTTCACTTTGATGGACACTATCTGACTAATGAATTTTGACTGACAGTTACAATTTGAAAGAGTTATTTATTATTCAAGTTGCTAAGAAATAATGCATATGGACGAGATGTGTGGCCAAGAGCAATTAAGAGAGATGATTTATTTACCCTTCTGAATTGCAGTTTCTAATTATGGGTTGTCATAATTTTACCATTATCCATGCCATTAAATTCGGTCGCTTTTGAGAAGAAAACTAATTTGATTGTGTTATCTATTGGAAGCTAGATGTGCAAATGGTAGTCATTTGAACAAAGGTCGTTTTTGGACAGCGTTTTGATGTTGTTTCATTTTGTGGCTTCCTGTGTGGAATCATTGCAACACCCTGTGCTCTCTTTTTTCGTTTTGTTTGTTTGTTGATGTTGTTTTGTTTTTTGAAGCAACATATTCATCTTTCTTTTCTCTCTTCTTTTTCAGGTGACTCATCTCAAAGCGGTAAGACGACTCATTTCTTACTCATTTCCTTTCAGTGCGCCATTATTGGCTTGTTATTTAAATGTGCCTGTGCTTCCTCAATGATGACATTTTGAGACCTGCAGGTTATTTCCTGCCGTTTAAAAAATTATCTTCTTTTTCAAAACGCATGTCTGTTTTTATATAATTCTCATTACTGTATATACTGTATGTATACACTTCATTACTGTATATATGTATACACTGTACATGTTTTTATATATATATATATATATATATATATATATATATATATATATATATATATATATATATATATATATATATATATATATATATATATATATATATTAGGGCTTCACAGTTAATTGAGTTTTAATCACGATCACAGTATTGGATGCCACGATTAATTAAGCTAATGCAACTGCAATTTTGACATTAAAAAAATTCAAGCTTTTTTTTTTATTACAAGTCAAATCAAGCCCTACAACCAGGGGGCAATGTTTTCCACATTTTTGCATGACGAAATCATCTTATTTTCTCACTCTAATAATTTATTTACCAGTGTGAAATGGAGTTGAGTTTCTCACGTCATTACTAATGTTTACAATGCAAACTGTCGATTGAGAGCCGTTTTGAAAAAGCCGTTTGGCAAAAAATTGTAATAAAGTTGGTTTGAAATCACCGTAAAAGTAAAATTTTGACTGCTAATTGATAAAAATGTACGTAAACAAAAATAATTAGCTTGGTTCTAAGTAAACTTATTTTTTCATTGGTTTGCACTCAGCAAATAAGTTAGCTGTGTTGCCCCATGTGCCAAGTTTTTGCCATCAATTATTATTTACTTTATTTATATATTAATAATAATATTTTAATATTATTTGCAAGTGTCATGTGTCAAGTGCTTCTTTATATACTGTTTGACACAACATGATGAATAATTGGGATTAATAATCGTGATTTCAATATTGACCAAAATAATCCTGATTTTTATACACACACACACACATATATATATATATATATATATATATATATATATATATATATATATATATATATATATATGTGTATATATATATATATATATATATATATATGTATTACCTTGGACTTCTCTGTGCAGAGTGGCAACGTTAATTCCCGCCAATGTCCTAGAGTGTCGAGCTGCGTTGGTTTCCAATGTAAATGTAAATTTTTGTGGCACACACTGCTTGAGCACGGCCGCCATTATGTGTTTCATTAATTTTGTTTACAAGGTTGTTATGCCGCCGCGTCGTGTGTGGCTATTACTAAGCAGGAGGACAAACGTCTGTTCCGTATTTTACTGTATGTGGGACTGTTCCGGCGTATATGCTGACACTTCACAGCAGACTAGCTTTCTATTAGCACGTCATTTGGATTGCGGGGCTGGCGCGGTGGAGTACGAGGAAAAGGCCCGGGATAAGATGACGGGACGGACGGACTAATGAAACGTATCGGCGCCTCGCTCAAAAACGGCGAGGAAACGAGATGAGCAGAGTTTAAAATTTATGCCTGAAGCTCTTCCCCGTTTGGATTTTTGCTGAGGTCAGAGTTACTTCTTTTTTCGATAATTAGGTTCTTGTGAGTCTTCTTTATGAATGTATAATAGCACGACTTAATACAGTCCGCTGCTTGTGATGAGCCAATAAGTCATACACATCACATGCATATTCCATCAAATTTAATTATTTAAAGTACCAGTCCGACTTTTGGAAACATCTTCTAATTCAGTGATTTTCATTATTAAAATTGTAGATTCATGCTTTACTCATCAATATTGTGAAGAAAAAAAAAATGATTCATTTATTTATTTTTAATCATTTAGACCAGCGGTCCCCAAACTACGTGATGGATAAGGCCCACCTCCACATATTTTACGGCTCCTGAACAATACCAGAGATGCATTATGATTTATTTTTGTTCAATCTAGCAATGTGATTTTGAAGCACACATGCATGAATGTCTGGATTTTTAATATAATACGAATCAGCTTACTTTTCCATCTTGAATTAGCCATTCATTACGAGTAGAAACAAATCTAATTATCAAGAAATCTACTGGGAATTCCATCGACTTTTAAGAACATTTTAATCAATTAGCAGTGAAAATTGCCTTTTCGGTCACTTCAAACCGAATCTATTCCATTTTTTTTGCCAATCTGGATTTTCAAAATGGGTCTCAGTTGATAGCTAGCACTGTAAATATTAGCAATCAGGTGAGAAACTCAACGCCATTTCACACTGGTAAATACTATATTACGTGAGGAAGCAGAAGCCATTTTCACGCATGCATATTGGACACATTGCCCCCTGGTGGTAGGATGACAAAGTGCTTCGATTTGACTTGTAATTAAAAAAAAAGAGCTTGACTTTTTAAATGTTAATATCTCCGCGGATCAGGTTAATTAATTGTGACAGCCAATATCGTCATCGCGATTAAAACTCGATTAATTGTGCAGCCCCAGTTTAAATATGACTACCTGGGATTGAATGTTTGGGCTTTAAAAAAATGTAACAAATTAAGTGTGGAAATCACTTTGACTTGAACCCCAATTAATACCTTAAAATAATATTCATTTAATTTTTCTTACTTCAACCCATGGATGGAAAAAAAATATCCAGGAAAAAACTGAAAATGTTACGTATAGAATCTAATAGGTAATTGTGATTTATGATTCATGCTTTATGACCTGGAATGACCTTTGGTTCCCAACTATGTTTTACGGAAAATCTTTTGACCTCCTATTGTGTGCGACACTATGTGAATTTCAAGTTGTTTCCAAACTTTTGACTGGTACTGCATATTACACTCTGTCAACGGCATGTTTGCGAACAAGTTGCATATTCAGACATCTGCGCTTTGCAGGATGAGGAAATGGAAGTCACATTGGATTAGTCCAAGTCTGCGGGCTGCGTGAGCCGGCATGAAAATCTTTGCATCTGCTTGGATTTTTTTTCCACTTGGGGAAAAAAAAAAAAAAAAAGTTTTGCTGTTCAAAGTCTATCTGCCGCATTGGTGATCATTTTTGAAGTTTTACGCAAACAAGCTTGTGTTATTAACTCTTTCAATGCCATTGATGGCTCTGGACAATTAAGATGACTTTTATTTATTTCTTTTAAATTATTCAAGCCACCCTACCAAGTCCTAATGTGCTCAGTATAGGACATCCTATTTTAATAATGCGTCATGGGTGGCACACAATCAATTTTATCGTCTTGTTGAGACAAAACTGACATAGGACACAAATGAGTTGATTGGGCCTACAACTACTGACCACAAACAAAATATTTTTTTCATTATCGAGATTCAATCTTGACACTCACAAATAATAATAATAATAATAAACTAAAATGAATAAAGTAAATAATAATTTAAAGATATTCACCCAAGACATGGCAAAAACTTGGCACACAGGGCAACACAGCTACCTTACTTGCTGAGTGCAAACCAATGCAAAATACAAGTTACCTTTATGCAAATTTTAATCAATTAGCAGTCAAAATGTCATTTTCGGTCATTTCAAACCGAATTTATTCCAATTTTGGGTCTCAATTGACAGCTAGCACTCTACATATTAGGCATCAGGTGAGAAACAATGTCATTTCACACTGATAAATAATATATTAAGATGATAAAAGCAGAGGCTTTTGTCATGCAAACATGTGGGAAACAATGCCCCCTGGTGGTAGAATGACAAAGTGCTTGATTGGACACGTGTAGTCTGCTTTTTAAATGTTAATATCGTCGAGGATCACCTGAATTAATCTTGGCAGCCAATATCGCCACCGCGATTAAAATTGGATTAATTGTGCAATCATAATCTATGGATCCAAAACAAACGTCCACTGGAGTGGACGCAAACGAATAATCTGGGCTTGAGGGGGATCTCGCAAGTCGTGGTTGACCTCCTGATGCAACGCGTCTCAGGCTTTTCCTCCCGGGACTAAATATCGTTAGTCAGCCGAGCTTGCGAGCAGAGATCTTCATCTTCACGCCTTTTCCACTCCATCAAATGACATCGGGGGAGATGTAAACATATTTCTCTGCATTTGCCCGTCTCGGCGTCCCAAAACAGCGCTCTCCGCCCGACGGGCGATTAGCATCTCTCGTTTGCCTTTTATTTCTCCGAGCCCGCCTCGCCGTTCCTTGAACGCCGCGCGAGCGCCGCGCTAGGATTGGCCCGCTCGCCCCGGGAGAAGGCTCAGCGAGACGCACATCCACAATTTGGAAGATAAAGCGCTCTGCGCTGGGTGGAGGGCAGCACTTAGCAGAACACATTGTTTTCCTCGGCGTTCTCCCCACAGAACGGCAACAGTCAGACAAACCTCAAAAACAAAAGTGGCGGCGCTTAGAGCTGTTTGTTTAAAACTCCCAGCATCTGCTATTATGCATTCATCCACAGTTGGGGAATTCATTATACCGCTCCGTAAGCTGCTTTATTCTCAGCTAACACGGGCGAGGAACATCCCTGCCGCCAATCCTCGCGTTCCTCATTTCTCAACCGCTTTCATCACCTTGATCGAGGCGACTTTCGCCAGACTTATAAAAAGGCTCCGTTATCCGCCGCTAACGGGAGCGGTTAGCTCGCGGAAAAGGCCGCGACCGAAACGGCGAGCGCGCGGTCACATCTCCGTAGCGCCGGTTGTTTAATGAACTACCTGAGATAATTAGTGCCCGAGGAGACCCGGCTCTCAACCGCTCCGACTGGGAAAACGTGTTAAAGAGCCACTTATTTGCGCCGTTTAAGGCGTTATTTACGCCACGCGATGTCTTACATACGAGCGGAACTCATCAAGGGACTTGAACCGGGACATTAGGGCAGCATGCGAGCATGAGAAAGCAACATCTAGTTTTACTGAGGCCAGGCCTAAGTAGATAATCGGATGCTTATATCAAATCTTGAGTAAAATTGAGTAAAATTAAATTCACAGATCAAAAATGTCCTTTTTTGAATTTTTTGGCAGAATTGGGCAAGTACTGATACCAGATATTGATATGGGACCGATACAAGCCTGATTTCAAGGTATCGGTCCCCGCAACTGCAGTCAATACTGGTAAGAGGAATTAGACTATCAGAAAATTGCCGTATCTAGGGTTCTCTTTAAAACAATCGGTCTTTTTTTTTTTTTTTAGTACTCATACAAGTATATAAAACAAAAGTATTTTTCATATATAAGAAAAAAATGTGCTAAATGTTTTTCATATATAGAAACATAATAGGAAAAACAAAATATATGCCAAACAAAAAAATCCTGTAATGGGAATATATATACAGTATCCCCCCTGAAAAAATAATTCTAAAAGTGTAAAAAAAAAAAGCATTTATGAAAAAAATGAAAATAAAGAAAAACATAGTCAATGAAAATAATAATAAACAAAAAATAATAAACAAAAAATATTGTAATAAACCAGAAATCCTGTGAATGGAAAAAAAAGTATATATACTGTATTTTTCATATGATAAGCCACGACTTTTTACTCATGATTTGAGCCTTGCAGCTTATGTCGTCAAATGAGCACACAAGGAATAGAACCTGGTCTCTTCATTTGTGTACAAATGAAGAGTTATTGTCTGCGTTAATTTATATTTTTTTGCTCTATTATTTTTCATACGATAAGCCACGACTTTTTACTCATGATTTGAGCCCTGCGGCTTATAGTTCAGTGCGGCTTGTCTGCGTTATTTATTTATATTTTTTTGCTAACCACCAGGAGACAATTCACCAGTCAAGCAACTGTGTACGCACAGTTCTCTGTTCAAGGTGTCAATTTATGGAACAACAATGAAATAGAACTGAAAAGATGTGAATCAATGGCTGTGCTCAAAAAGGGTTTTAAAAATATATTATTAGAAGTATTTAAAAAAAAAAAACAGTCTGATTTGAATAAGAGCTTCTATAAAAGTGTGGGTAAATTTGTGACTTGTAAATGTTATATGAAGTATACAGTTTATATTATTTTATTTATATATTTATGATTGTATATATTATTTTTATTTTTCCAATGTTTACTGCTGCGGTTTATATGCAGGTGTGGCTTATAGTCCAGAAAATATGGTGTGTGTGTGTAACCAAAATATCCAGTATGTAATAAGCATTTACTTTATGGATTTCACATAGTGCGGGTTTATTTGAACCTTACCTTTGGAACTAATGAGGAAAAATATATCGTGAAATGATAGTGTATCTCGTTAGTATAGTCTCAGCCTGTTCAAAAACCTTGATTCTGCGCTTTAATTTTCCTCCCCCTTTTGCAATTAAACGCAACACATTTTATTATAATTGCTTACCTCCCGTCATTCCCGTGAAAATACGGCACGGTGCGGTGATCAGTGGCAACTTTTGGATGCTTCCAACAGTACAGTAGCCCATTGAGACCAACCTGCTCCAAAGTCTTCCCAACGGGACGCGTGGCCCGATACGCCGCATACTTGCGCGTTTTGTATTTTCAACTCAGCCTACGCCAGTCGTTAAGAACGAACGAATCCGCCAGCATTTTTAAACACCGCTTCAGATTCCACATGGGAATAAATAAAATGGCTTTGCCGCAACCACGTTCTCGCCGTGCTGTAGATGTCGAGGCGGTGCGCGCCAAGGTGATTAATGAGGCCCGCTGGACCCCGAGTGTTATCAGTGCAAACATGGAGAACACAAGGTCGGGGTCACCGGCAGTCAGATGGGGATTCATGCCTTGAGGTCCCGGTAGGAAACCGCGGAACAGGACCTCTCGCGTGCGTTCAACGCAATGACGCGAGTCAATTATATTGTGAGGAATTAACGGTGTTATACAGTGTAGTAGGCGCATGATAATATTTCAGATTTATTAAGCGGACGAAAGTGACTTGGTCCTTCGAAATGGACACGGAACATTTTTCGATAAAATGCCGGAAAACGGTGACGTATATTCCACCCTGCTGTCACAATGAGTGTAGACATACGTAGGGCTGTCATTAGGCCAATAAATCGAGTTAATTCCATTTATTCATACCAAATATTGGAAAATTAGCTATGTCTTGAATTTGATATTTTGCAAAAGCACAATGCTAAATGTGTGGTTTACAAAGCATGATTACAAAAGGTGCTAACTACTTAACTGTGATGTTTAAAGATCCATTTTTTTAGCAATTTTTCGTCGATACTAGACACTCTTTTGGCCCAACATTTGAAAATATTTGAATAAATATAAATGAGTAACAGGGATTGAATGTCACAACTCTTAAAACCATCAAAACAAATTACATATTTGGGAATAAATGAGTGAATTAGATGACAAAATTATTTTATTATTATTTTTGTTTAAAGCTCAAGTAACGACTACAAATCAGATCACAGATCAGCTTTTGCATGTCACATGACCAACAAGTGAGCCGTAATTGGCTGTTACCTATTTCAGTCGACAGCAAGTAGAAATTGTGTTTTTGACAGTGTTAATTGTATGTTTAAAAAAAAATGTCAAAATAATTATTAATCGACTCTCCCTTGAAAAAAATTCTTGCACAACCTAGGAATGTTAGTTTTTGTTAAAACCGATTTTAAATAAGAATGTATTGGTTGTGTTGTTGATTCAAAATATAATCATCCAGAACCCAACCCTAGCTTTCACTATCAAATATTTTAAAATTGATTCATCAATCGATCATCCCCTTGATTAACACTAGAAGGTCCAGGATTTGGCTTCACTACCTATAAGGACCACCGAGTGCCAATCGGCACCAAGGATTTTAGCTAACACCCCAAATCACCTGTGAACAGCTAACTTTGTCATTTAATTTGAGAAAAAGAGAAGTTGCGCACCAAATCTATTTTGCTGGGGGAGCATCACACATGCAAACATGGTCATTACATGGGTAGGGGTGTAAGAGCTTGCACGGAACCAGCTTTCGAAAATTTCATTCAAGATAAGAAAGGCTGATGTTGTGACACAATTTTATCTTGCTGGTAACTATGTATTTTGTTTTAAAGTGCATTTATTTCAATTATTTGGGGCATTTATTAGTCATACAACATATCTTAATAACAAATAAATGACGTCACTCTAGTTTAAGTTATTTTATATTCACCATCCTTTTTGAAACTGACTCAATTGGGTCATCGTTTTTCAAAGTAAAAGCAAATGTTTGCTAATGACACATTTTGATGCAGAGAATAA